>NW_026261550.1:0-67021 GCF_024610245.1 Lodderomyces pseudojiufengensis
TGGCTTAATCTTTGAGACAAGCATATGACTACTGGCAGGATCAACCAGATAACTACATTAACAAATTCACTAAAGACAATATAAAATCATCAATAGTAAATTCTGAAGTTACTAAGATTGCAAGAAACATATTTCAGTTTCTGGTGATTTCATTTAAATTCAATGTTTTACCATCAAATTAAATTAATCACATCCAAATAGCCCTCTTTAAATTCTCCTGGTATGATGTCCGCTAAACATTGTAAATAAATTAATAAATACAAGTTTAACATAACCAACCATGGAGGGAGTTACACTTGAGAAATCACAGAATTACTTCCGGCTATTTAACAAGGCAGACCCCCAAATGGTTTTAGTTTGAATACTTGCTATCAGCTAGTAATCCACTAAATCCTTCAGTGCTCATATACAAAATTGTTAGATATTTGATATGAGACTGTTCAGGTTTACTTCTATAAAAGAAGTTCACCCATATTATTATAGCGTAAAGAGTAGTTCATGAATTTTGCATCACTTACAGACTCTCTCCACTTAATAATTTGGCCTTAAACAAGTCTGTTGCATTCTTAACTTTCATTAAGAATACTTTTTCAAACTTGTCTTTTGCTTTCGCATAAATATCCATTCGCTGAGTTATTGTTATTGAAAAAATAATGAATTTGTACCTTGTAAATTTTGCAAAGAGAAAAATTTTTATACTTCTATAACTTTATTTTTTTTAGGTATAAGATTTCGGAAACCTTAACTTAAAACTTTATATTTGAAACAAATTTTACGCGAAAATATATAAAGAAAAAAAAAAAANAAAAAAAAAAAATATTAAGAAGAAAAAAAAAAAAATTTATATGTAGTACCATACAAAATTGGTAGTAACTATATATTCATATATTGAATTAGATAGAGAATTATATAGAAGGCTAATCAATAATTAATTAGAAGAAAAGATAATATGTAATCAATTTGAAAGTTAAGATGAGATATCCCAATACATGTATCTCAATAAAATATTTCCAATATGAAAATACTATTTAATCTTGCTGAAAAAAAAGTAGCGATCATCTTGTCTTAAGTTTGGTCGACCTACTCATCTCTAAAGTTTTGACTCATTTCTGGGTCGAGCTCCGCCCTAAAATTCAAAATCCGCCCTAAAACTCATGCGGAATCATCGTTCCTATACAAATTCTCTTTCTCACCTATTTGAGTCAGCTGACCTTGTTCTTTTCTACTTACTTGGTTTTAAATTTGTATATTTCGGTTGCGGCCATATCTAGCAGAAAGCACCGTTTCCCGTCCGATCAAACGTAATTCAAATAATCAACTGGTCTATTGGACAAAATTTTGATATCCTGCATATGGTACCTCCGTACCTCAAAAACGATTGTTCTCTCTTGAAGTTTTTTTAAAAAAAATTTAACATTTTCGCAACAAATTTTGAAGAAAAATTTTTTTTTTTTTACACCACTTTTTTCTTTCACTTAACTATATAGATGCAGAGGTGAAAAATTTTTTGGGCTACGCCCGAAGATCAACCCACCCACCCTCCATTGTTGCTTGTTTAAACTTGTTATCCCTCCAAGTATAAGCTTGCAACTTTTTCCGGGCAGTACTGGAAAGGAGGGTCGTAGAAGAGGGAAGAAAAAAAAAGGAGGGGAAGGAGAGAGAACATTGAACCCCGTATCCCCCTAGCTTTTTTAAAATTCGAGGCGAAGCCTCGAATTGAGTTAATTCCTCCCCCGGTGGTTTATATATTACTTACCAAGTTTATATGTATGAATCAATTGTTGTGGCCCAGTGGTCATTTTTGCCAAAATTTTTTTTTTACGTCGCTAAAATTGGTAGGTTTATTTGTGCGTTCGAACCCTTATAGTTACATGCGTCTAGAAAGCTTCTTCAAGAATTGATACATATGCTCAGAAGTATTATTTTAGTTTTTCATCAGTTCAAAGTGTGGGAGTTTCTTAATGTTTCAAATTGTCGGTAAAGTTACACAAAATTTAAGTTACAAAAAAATTTGTTTTTCTTAATGCATGCAGTATTTTTCAAATTTCGTGTTTATCCAATTATATTTGTGTAACGGATTTTCAGTTACTAATTTTTTATTTTTTATACTTACCACCAATTTGAGGTCTTCGACTTCAAAAAACCCTATAATCACACAAAATTCTGCAGAATTGTTAGGATTATGAAAAAAGGAAGCGTGTTTGAGTATTTTTTATTTTTCAAGACACAATAACGTGTATTAGGTTCTTGGTATTGCTTGCCAAACAAGAAAGTACAAACTGTAAAGCATCATTCTGCAAGGATGTGGCCCGATTACAACTCTATCTATGAAATATGAGAAAAAAATAAGCTCGTCACCAATTAAATTCTTCGGGTTTTGAACTTGGTTGTGGTCAAACTACCAATTAATAAAACAATTTGTCTCGAAATAAAAAAAAAAAAAAAACGATAAAACAACAGTCTTCTCTATTTTTCTCAAAAATGGTGAGTGAATTTATGCAGTTATGAAAATGAGTGAAAAATTTTCAATAAATAGCCTATGTTACGAAACAGCCATTTAACTTTTGTGTACTTAGCGTTATTCATCTTCGCGTTTAGTGTTGGAATTGACAAAATACAAATTGATTGGTAGGACCGTGGTCTTGTCTCCTTTGCCATTGTTATTTACTTTCTTTTCTGACAGTGAGAGGAATTGTTAGTGAGTGGAACGTTACTTTTAAAGGCCAGTGGCCAAATCTAATAATTGCCATAGTATCTTGAAAAAAAAACTGGAAGTGAAAATTTTGCAAGTACTTATTTAAAAAAACCAAAGTCGCGTATTTTTTGAAATCAAAATCTTACCCGGCTGAAATACTTATTAAATTTTTATGAATTTTTTTATGAATTTAGATTTCGGTAGTTCTATTTTCTTCACATTTTTTGTTATTCATTACATCAATAGTCTAGCGTTCTAAACTGTAGAAAATAGACTTTATGTATAGAGAAAAGATCTCTAACTGGAAATTTACATATACTTGTTTTGTAATATAGTTTTGAATCAGCTTTTGCCTGTCACATCTAAAAACCTTTGCACATTTTTGTTTCTTACTTTTTCCTCAGATCTTGTCGTCTAGAAAGGTGAAGATATCACTTCGATGAAATATGTAAACTTAATCAAAATGCGGTAATACCAGTTTCCATTTGTTTGTTTGATCATTGGAGAGTTCCAGGCTTTCTTGATGAGTTGGTCGGAACCCATAGAGTAGAAATAAAGCTTTCAAATACCGGGTAATGCCTTTCATCGATGAAGGTTGTAAAGTCAATATGAATTTTCTTCAAGACGAACTAAACTTAGTCCCTGTTGGACCAATGATGTGTTCATCTGCTGTAAGATTTGGCGTGAAATCTTAAAAACTAGATTTTTCTCGTAGAGTATGATTATTCATCATAGCCTCAGACTTTTCAATGATCGATAGTTAGCTTCGAGATTTGAGGACCTGTGCAATACCATGATTAGATTTTGATCGAATTAGACTTTTCTTTCCGATATGAAATATAATAAAAGTTGATAAGTCAAGGACTCACTTATTCCATCAGTTTTTTTAGCACGAGGATATTTAAAAAAAAGTGTTTCATGAAAATTTCAACTGACACAATCAAATTTTCTACTGAAACTTCTGTCAATAATTTGAATGAATCTCGCTGGGTGCAATAATGATTTTGTCTCTCGTGTTGTGATACCTTTTAATTCACGGTCTTCGTCAAAATTAGGTATCTTTTAAATTCAATTGTTTTAAAAGCTGTAAATTTTTTACAACCCAAACTGATTGATAAAGTTTGGTTTCAACAAACCCTTCTTAACATCATTCTTGCCTAAAATTTATGTAAAGAACTATACATATTACTAATTTTGAGGATTCATTAAAGGAGGTTCAACCAATCCATTGATTAATATTCTCATTGTATAAACTTCTTTCGAAAAATTCACTTCGAAACTTAAGATATAGCTAGAAATAAGTCATTTATTAATAAGCTAGTGAAACGGAACATTAATTTTAGCCATTACAAAGTGTTACACTTGTTTATACTCACCTCATGTAGACTACCTCATATTACTGTTTAGCAAGCTAGACTAACGATCTAACAATAATTAGTGGTGACAAAAACATAAATTAAGCTACTACTTTTAACAAAAAGTTAATACATTTATTTCAGCAAATGCTGATTAGGAAAAGAATCATAGTAACATATTTTTGTCCTAGCTTAGAATTTTTTAGACGGAAGTAAAGAGTACTATTGTTCCCAATTCTCTATGTTAAGTCATTTCTCTACTATTTTTTTTTTCCTTGAAAGCAATTTATTAAGTTATTTAAATATACAAAATTATAAACCTACAAAATAAACGCTTATTTTTTACCCTGACTATTTAGCGAGCTGGATTATCAATATAATAAACAATTGGTGCATGCTCAATTTGTAGGGCGCAAAAATATAGTATTCATGATATAATTTTACTACCTTAATTCAAGAATCTTATGTAGTATTGTGTCTTTTTGAGACCTCATAGAGCCTGCAATGATCTGCAGTGTCCTGATTATATATTTAATCTTGAACAATCTTGAATATATTTTTTTTTTTTCCTTAAAATAATTTATGAAACACTCATTTTTGTGATCCTAACTTGCAAATGAGAATCATGAAACAACTCAGTTTTTTTTTTTTGATACAACGTAGTAATAGATACGTAGTCTAGCTTCTGCTGGTTTTCATATCATACTCATTCTGATACTTGATTTTTTGTCAGGTCCGTTACCAACTTTTCATTTTGATGTGTGCTACAAGTCTTATCTTCTAATTGGTATTGATACATGTCAATTTTTGTTTTATGAATATTGTATGCCGAAATCACTGCGGGGTAAAGTCAACCAAATAAGCAGCTTGATTAAAGCTGAGCTATAAAAGTTAATAAGCAACTTAAAATAAACTAAAAATGCTAAGGCTTATTGTGAAATATGACATCTATCCAAAAAAACTTTAATGTTTTCTACACTAGTCTAATAATTCGGATGTTGGATTTTAAGAAACGTGAAAGAGAAAGAAAAAATACGTCTATCAAATATATTCAGTTATCGTACGCTTTTGTTGGTTTACGAAAGTACACTCGAACAATAATATGAAATGAAACGGATCAAAAGTACACCCACCTATGTAGTAGGCTTCTAAAATTGTATTGGCTTATCCGTATTATAATTAGTTTTTTCTCAAGCCTATCTTATGAGAACCAAATGGATATTGCTAAACCATGTGATAAGACTGAAATGATAGTACCTTATTATACCTGTCATTTTTACATTGATTTGTGTAGTAACTCTGATTGGACTTACAAGCATGATAGTTTCGTGAAATAGGACAAATAAAGTGATGAAGTAACAATTAGAATGTGATTTTGAGCATTTCACAATGATTTGATGACATTAATGGGAGAACCGAAAGCATTGATCCTGTACGATTATTTGTTGCATTTTTAATTCAGAGAAAGACTTGTAATCTGACCAAAATAAGGAAGATTTTGCACGAGCACCCTGTTCTGATAAAAAACCAGAAACAAAAAAATCTTGTAAACGCGCAAATGGTTTAGTGGTAAAATCCAACGTTGCCATCGTTGGGCCCCCGGTTCGATTCCGGGTTTGCGCATTAGAACCTCTCTGTCAAATTTTTTTTTTAATTAAAGGAGTAGTGATTTTTCTCAGCTGCGTAACCTAATTTGCTTTAGGGACTTGCATGAAGTATCTAAGATACTATGGCCAATCTCGATGTGTCTTACAAGTTGAAATTAATTTTCTTCATCTTGATTAATTTTAATTTCCAATTACAATTGGAGTTTGGAGAATTTAAAATATTCACTTGTAAGAGATAATAATGTTGAACCGCTTAAAAGCCATAGTTGATCTTTATTAAACCCAAAACATCAGCTCAATCAACCAATGATACTCTAATATAAGAGCTACTGCATTGTAAGCACAAAATAATAATTGGTGTATACTTAATTTCTTGATTTTTTCATTTTTCCAATTAATTATTTTTAGAAACTTATCATCAATGAACAATTTAATATAAAAGAATAAATCTAGAACGTATCGATAATAAAAAATAAGGTTTCAAAAATTTTAAATAAAAGGTGTCCAATCTTTTTAATATTTTTTTGAATGTTAGATAACTTTGAATCTGATGTTTGCTCAAGTATTTTATAAATGACAAAAATCTAAACTAATAATTGAAAATGTTATGATTAATAATGTGAAATATTTAAAATAGAGACGCAATGAGTTTAATATTTATTTATCACGAAAATAAGGCAAAATTTAAATAAAACAAAAAGATGATAAAGAATAACAAAACTTATTATTAAGTCAATGCACATAATAAGTGATTTTCCTTTAAGAATGTTATTATGAAAAAGTACAGTAAAGAGCAAATATTTTGCATTCTTCACATGTAATATTATTCTTGCAGAGAAATTCATTTACAAATCCGAAGGAATGTAAATCAAATAACCAATGAGCTCTCCCGATTTTCTATTTTGAACATATATGTCTCTGTATACTGAGCTACCCCATATTACTCTTTGATCAAATCTTCGGAATAAAATATTTAGACGAGATTCAAAAGTTCCGAAATCAGGTTAAACGAAAAGTATAAAGTTTTAAACTCTTTTTGCTCCAAATATTATGAGGCAAATTTGAGCATTTCTAAAATAAACGCCACAAACACAATAGATACATTTTGTGATCAAATCTATAAAAGTTTCCACCGATAACCTGAAAATATCGAATCTTTTCGCTGTTTAAATGTTCACTGTATTGTAAGAGGTACTCTTATATTCAAAGATTGTTAAAACTACGATGTAACTGATATAGTTTCTTTCATCATGGAAATCGAATTTATATGGACAACGAAAAACTTCTTGGGCCTTTCATTGATTGACTGACTATGAAATTACACGAATTTTGATTATTAAAAATTGTTGAATTCAAAGCATGTAGCACAATGCAGATGTCAAAACATTTCGAGTCAAATATTTCGATCACGTTCACATTCAAAGGAGATATTCGAAGTGAAATGTAAAATGTATGGAATGTTCAATATTAAAGCTAATTGAAGGGCTTTATGCATGTAAAACTGAATGTAGGTACAATTTTTCTATAGAATAACTCGCTTTCAACAATAACTCATTAAAATCAATGAGATTAACAATTGTAAAAAACGTTCAAACAATGCTATTTTGCATCAGCTGATTAATTTATGATCTCAAAATATCCTTATCTTTTAATATAGACAATCTTTTACTTATAATTTATTGTAAAAACATGGTAAATTTGAATTCTTAGGACATCTGCGATATTTTGAAAGTTGTACATTAAATCATTTTAAAAATTGTACATACAGCTAGATTATAAGTACAAAAAGAACATAACAAAAATCTTCATTAGCTGAATTAAATGATCTACAATTAATAGTATGCCGTGTAATAATAATCAATTAGGTGTTGGAGGTGTTGAACTATTATTATTTCAGATATAATTTATTCCCCATTTAATAAAATGGACCAAAACTTTAAAATCATAAGAATGCAATCTAAGTGACTTCATGATTATTTAAATTTCTGAAACATCATTTAAACAATCGATGCTTTAGATAATTATAAGTTTAATCAGGAATCTGAAACAAATATTTTTAAAAGACATGTGAATAATGCATTCATGATTGAATTTTTCAATGCAATCTCCACCTGAAGCTTGTTTCCAGTACTTAAACAGTATTAATTTTAATTTCGTTGATTCATAGTTGTTTTATTAAATTTTTTTTGAAAAACTTTAATATTTGAGGAGTTAAGTTATATGTTTTGATCTAATGTTTATTCTTAAATTTTCAACTTTTAAAACTCGTAAATGAAAATTCCTTTTAATTGATAATAATAGATAATATATCCAAGGTTATTCTTTCTAATTTATCATACACCACAAATTTCTCGAATGATAATACTGGAAAAGCAAAGTAAGCAATAATTATTATATAAAAACAACATTTATCACGTCATACATTAAAATATGCTTGGTTACTTAAGCAAGCTAGCCAATATCTTTTTATGGTTAGTAGCATGAACAACACATAATAATTCTACTAATTAAAATAAATTTCATTCTATACTTAAGTTAATATTAAATTTCGTTTCTTAACATATAAATTGACTTAATTAAAAGATTTAATTCCATTTGCATTCTAAATAAATTTTATGAAATCTATTTTAGTTTTATGTAAGTATAGTTAATGAAGGAAGTATAAACAAAGATATAGTAAAAAAAATAATTCATCTTTAATTTTATCGATTTATTTTTAGGCTAATGTAAATTTCGATTATATATAATCTTAAATATAATTCTTTTATAATCTTTGTATAAACTTTTCACGGAAATTTAATAATCAACCTCATTCAACTTTTAATAAAGACTGACCCTTATTCATCTATCCAATCGATCAATCAAAATTTTAAATCGGTTTATCCATCTTCCAATTCACAAAATCATCATCTATTTTGAAATAAATCAATTATCAAGATTCAGATCTAATAACACAACAACTGACCAAAATTAGCCTAATTACACATATCATCATTGAATTTGACAATCAGAAATACTGATCAAAAAAATTACCAATCATTGTATATATTTCATTTTTGTTTTGTTTGATTAAATTATTAATTTTCAAAGATAATATAATATTATATTACCCCTTGAAAAACTTGACATACAAAAAAAATAATAATAAACTAAGTTAAAGAAAGCATTTTAATAGTCCCTTGCATACTTTCACATTTCATTAACGAACAATCTTGGCGGAATCAATTTGAAGACCTACAAGATACGAGATTCAACTCATCGAAGATTTAATTTGTCAACTGAGAAAATAAATTTGATCCATTCTTTAATTCACCAATCATACTATTGAACTTTGATTGATTTAAATTTTACTTAATCAATTTGAATTAACTTAACTGGTCACTCAATTGAAAATTTTAGTCAAAAATTTAAAGTTTATCAATATTTTTGGGAGTCAGATATAAGTTGTATTGAATCTATCACAAAATCTATTCCTTACATATCCAAAACAACTGAATCAAGATTATTGATCCACATCATTCTTCAATTGAATTAATTAATTTATAATCCAATAACATTTGTCATCAACTGGATCTTTTGTTGTTTTTTTCCACTATTACACATTATTTTGTTAATTTTAGTTCAAATTTTAGTTTAATTTATTTGACAAATTTCATTTTCAAAAAAAAAAAAAACAAGGAAAAATAAACAAACAAAATAAAAAATTATATTCTATTATCAAACTTTTCGAACACCAATAGCATCAAATTTAAAACATTACTTGACAAAGAATATATCAAAAGTTACCTAATCTATAGAAATAGTTAAAATCAATTATCAATCAACTGTCTCAAATAATTTATCAAGTTCAAATAATATCAATTGATTTGTTAAAACAAATTCATGTCAACATATTCAATTCCACATATAAATGAAATGAACGGAAATTACAATAACTCAATACCAGGCTCTAACAGTCTGCAATCTCAACAGCAACAACTTTATCCACAACATCCACAACCCTCAACTCAGCAACAACCTCAGCAGCAGCAACAACAACCATATACATCTTATTATATGTACAATCAACAAAATCCTCAACAAGATTATAATAATTATCGTTATCAATATCCAACATCTCAACAATCTAATTATTATCAACAACCTCAACAACAAGGTCAAGTTCCTCCCTCTCAACCTTATAATAGAAATTATACAAGTGCTCCTCAAGTACCACCCACAACTAATGCTTCATCATCTATACCTCAACAATCACAAACACAACAATCTCAACAACAATCCCAACCACCACAAGTTCCAACATCAGTTCAAACTCAACCCCAACCTCAAACATCACAAACACCAGCTCAACCTCAATCTCAACCTACTCCATTACAAGATACTTTAAATCCAGGAGTTACTTCAACAATTGGACAATTTCAACCACCAGGTATTAGACCAAGAGTAACTACAACAATGTGGGAAGATGAAAAAACACTTTGTTATCAAGTTGATGCTAATAATGTTTCAGTTGTAAGAAGAGCAGATAATAATATGATTAATGGTACTAAATTATTAAATGTTGCACAAATGACAAGAGGAAGAAGAGATGGAATTTTGAAATCTGAAAAAACTAGACATGTTGTTAAAATAGGATCTATGCATTTAAAAGGAGTTTGGATACCATTTGAAAGAGCTTTAACTATGGCACAAAAGGAAAATATTGTTGATTTATTATATCCATTATTTGTTAGAGATATTAAAAGAGTTATTCAAACTGGTGTTACTCCAAATGCAGGATTATCTAGTGCTACTACAGGTGCTGGTAGTGATTCTAATTCAGCTGTTAATTCTGTTTCTGTTCCATCAACTGCTCCAACAGCTACTACAAGTCCATTAAATAATAAAGTTAATCCTTCAGCATCATCAAATCAATCTTCTTCTTCATATTATCAAAATTATCCATCCAATTATCAACAATATCCATATAATGGTAATGAACAACAAGGTCAAACTCAACCACAACAATCACAACAAACAGTTCCACCTCAAGGATCATCAACTCAATCAGAATCATATCAACCACAAACTCAACAACAAGCATATAATTATCAACAACAAAATTATTATCAAAATAATCCTTCTACTACTCAGCCACAACAACAACAACAACAACCATATTATCCTTATCCATATAATCAAGGAAATAATGCTTATCAACAACAACCTCCTCCTCCAGGTCAACAACAATATAATTATGCATATTCACAAACTGGAGGTAGTAATGCTAGTGGTACTTCATCAACTATCCCATCAAATACTAATCCAAATGCAACTGGTTCAATTCATCAATCACCTCAACAACCACAACAACAAACAACTCAAACCTCACCTAATCAAGTCTCGCAATCTAATCAATCACCCATAGTACCTAAAAATTAATTACAGAAGTTATCAAGGATTCAATATTTCGATTGTAAAATTATATCCATCCTACATTTCGCATAAAAAAATATATCAAGAGACATCTACTTTAATTGACTATTTTTAAAGATCAAATTGTATTATTATAATTATTACTATTACAAATTACTTCATTGATTAATTCCTCTTTTGCAATATAAAATATATAATTTAATCTAGAGTTTAATAATATTTTTTCGACTTTTCAAATCACTTCTTTAACAATTTTTTCTATTTTTTTTTTCAAATATTACTTTAGTAGATATTACATAAACGAAAATATAATTTTTCAATTGCGCTTACGTGCAAAATTGTTTCGGAAATCTAAGAGTATTTTACGAGTACGAAAATCAGGTTAACTCCGAGATCCTCATATTATATGAGTTTTACATTTAAATTCTATTTACAATCAAAATCATAAAATATTTAAAAAGTTAAAATTTAGGACATAATTACAGTGATACAAAAGAACTCCAAAAAAGGATATTTAATCAATATAAAATTTAGAACTTAACTCCACAACTTCCAATGGTTAGAATAACTTATCCCTCGCAAACTTGAAAAATAAAACAAAACCAATGCATACATAAAGCTTTGAAAAGGAAGGTGCAGGGTACACATTTTTGAATCATACATAATTTGTTTTTCAAAATCATCGCATATTCTTTCACATACAAGTTTTCAAACGAAGGACTTAAGTTTTTACTAGCAAGAATCAAAATCAAAACAAAACAATTTCAACAAAAAATATAATCGTATGATTTTTTGAATTTGGTTTAGTCTGTTTTGCATTAAATATTTCGCTGAAGTGGTGTTTGTGTGTGTTTCTTTAACTAAATCTTCAATTTTAGGCTCTAAACATATTTGAAAAAAATTTACAAAGAAAGATCGTCGGTTTTAGCCTTTAGTTT
Source organism: Lodderomyces pseudojiufengensis (assembly GCF_024610245.1). Classification (NCBI taxonomy): domain Eukaryota; kingdom Fungi; phylum Ascomycota; class Pichiomycetes; order Serinales; family Debaryomycetaceae; genus Lodderomyces; species Lodderomyces pseudojiufengensis. Next base: position 12,011 of record NW_026261550.1, read on the forward strand.
TGTAAAAATTTTAGAGTTGCTTTACATGAAATTTCGTGCATCTAGGCTTTTTCCAATGTATGAATGCATAAAGAGTTATCAATTGATTTCCATTATCAAAAATAATTTTTGCATTGCTGCCTTTTAATTCATAATTTTGTTAAATTTTTAAATCCTTACTAAATTTGTTCGGAAGAATAGAACAAACAATTTCCCCTTTCCCTTAAATTTTGTTTCCGAAGGAGTTAAATTGACAAACAAATAGTAAAGTGTTTAATTATTAATTTATTATTTTGTATTTTAGAGTACTTATCCATTTACTCTACTATTTGCTCTACTAGTGGAATCACTAACTAGGCATATTCTTACACATGCAAGGTTGAATGAATGAGCTTTGTGAATAAAAAATAAAATGAACTTAATCAATTAAGCTTTTATAGACCCTGCTTATAGTATTTAAAAACTTTTCATAAAGAAAAACTCATGAAAACCTATTTTTTAAAATTTTCTCACAATCGATTTATTCTTTGTTCAAAAAATTTGTTTGCCCCTTACTTGATGCAAGATTAAAAATTTCAAATTCATGAAGGTAAAAAATTGAAAACAAAAAGAAGTTGTCTAAAAACATTATCGTATCTTTGATATTTAGCTAATTTAGCAGTCTAGTGGAGAGTAAGTTTGTCGAATCCCTAAATCTTTAGAACTATACATGATGTGATGAGCTAAATACACATTTGCAAAATGAAATAAAGTTTTGTGGTTAGTTTTACTTTACTTCTCTATTATAAACTAATGTGATGTTATTGATGTCAATAATTTTACTTTTTAATTTATTAATAAAGCCCTTTTTTTATCAAATTATTTCATAGAATAAACTAATAATTCGAATAAAAGTTTGTAACGAATGCGTCGTTCAAGGTACATTCAGGCAAGTTACCTAATTGCAGAAGATGTATTCAAAGATATGTCATGAGTATATGTGATGTTAAACCTCATATTTTATTTACGACTTGAATTAAATTAGACATTATTCGTTTAAGAAGTAGATTGACAGTGATAAATTTTAATGCAAAAATATGAACATTATTTGAACTTGTTTTTGATCTTTTGCCAAATGTTTGCAATTTGGCTGAAAAGTATCACAGCAGCATCGTGCTGCTTATGAACTATAAGGATTGATTATCAAATACATTATAGCTTCGTTGGATGGTCTTAATTATGGTAGAATACATTTTTTTTGATATATTTAGACTTTCGTACCTACATAGTTACAATATTAATTCCATACCTCAATAGATAAAAGTAAAACATATCAAAATTTTCAATTGAAATATCACAAAATGACGAGATTCATGATCTCAATATTGTGTGAAATACGGAAAATTTTATACTTAACAAAGAGTATCCATGCTTTAACATAAAACTTTCAACACTCAGCTTTGGTTTGTTGTTATACTCACAACGACTAGATTTGGAATAGGGATTTTTAGATCCACTCACTTGGTTTAAAAAAAAAAAAAAATTTAGAGAGCTTCAGAATTAATTCATGAAATGGATGAATCACACAGTAATGGAAACTACTTACCACACAGACATTACAGATCTTCTATAACAATCAACTCATAAGATCATCATACGAATTAATTAATATTTTGTTGTCAACTTTTTCTTTCGATTGGGAACATACAATTTTAGTTTCATCTGTACTTGCTATCATTATGAGAATTTGAAGTACCATTTAAAAATAAAGACCCTATTTTAATCAAAATTTGAGCCAATGTTTAAACGTAGAAAGTAAAGCCAACATCATGAAGGGCTCGATATAGCTTTATCTCGGCTAAATTCAATTAATGTTCCCTTATCAATCATTAAATCGATTCTAAAAGAAGAACTCTTGTGATCAAATCATTGAAAAATGCTTGGTAAAATTGATAAAGAAGTTGACATGATTAAAATCACCAATAAAAAGATTCTTATTCTTCTTATTCTTTTATTATTCATAAACGGAAAAATTTGTATGATGATCGTTCTGAAATTTGATGAAGTCAAGAAATTTTTGAATTATGGCCCAAATTTAATTTTCTGTCTTACTTGGCACGTACGGCATCAAATTGATTTACTTAACATTGAGGCTATAAGACCAATAAAACGAGGGATAAGTTAATGATCATTCAGATTTTTTGTTTCTCATCAGAGGGAGCCACTAAAACACGTAAAACGAACCAAATTGATTTTGTAGAGGAATTCAAAGTGTTTATATTGTTTGAGGTTTGAAACCTTTTTTCAACGAAATAGAAAACAATAATAATTATAATAATACTTACTAATTCTGTCTAATTAAAAAATCGTAAATTTTGAAATATACGAAACGGCATTAACTTATAAAATTTTTAACCCTATAATTATTATCAAATTAGTTATTATAATTATAATCATAAAATAAACTTCACCACAATATTCACCTGAATAGTATGTGGCACAAAATTTTAAAAAACTAACTTCATGAAAACCTGGAGAAATGAAAGATAAGATAAGATAAGTATAAACCACAAGACCTAATTTCATTAATTTTGCTTTCGCCAAGAAGTATAGGATGATTCTTTTTCACTTTTGATTGAAGTTTTGATAATGAAGGAAGTTAATTTGAAGGAATCAAATTTAAACTCATCGTAAAAATATGCCATCATGCAGCTATGGCTGATAAGTTACTTCGATATGACAAAAAAAAAACCATAAATCAACCTAACCTTTTCATTCATCTTTGTTTGGTTCTTTGTTTCTATTTAACTCTCACTCTCTTCATTGTCTTCTACAGCCTATTTACAACCACAACCATTATTTAGACCCAGTCATTGTCACAGCCGTATTTCTTTTTTTATTTCTTTTCTTCTTTTCAATTGTTCCATCAATTTTTGATAATAATTTTTTTGCCTTAATCCATTTGCCAAGGAATAATAAATTTTTCCATTTAATTTTAAAAAAAATATGAAACACTATGAAAAAAACTCCACCATACTTTTTCTCTGTTGATTGAAGATCTGTATTGACGTGTTTAAGCTTAAGCTTGCTTACTTTTAAAGTTATTGGAAAATCAGAAATTAAATTGAAGCCGTGCCTAATGTTGTTTGTTTGATTATTATTTCATTCCATTATCAATTTTTGATCTCATTTTTAATCTTGGTTACATTTTTTTTTTTTTTGTATCTACAAACTTATGGTGGTACTGACTTTCGAAAATCAAAAAATAATAAACGAATTTTATTTAATTAATTATTTGATTAACTTTTCTTGGAAATAGTATTGAATTTAACAAATTGATCATTGATTTAATAATTTATTATGGTTTCATTTAATTTTATTATTGGTGACGATAAAGAACAAGTTATTATGATTGTGCCTTAGTTCTTCTTATCATTTCCTCAAATTTATATAAAAGAACATTCAATTGCCCTTTTCAAAAAAATCATTTAATTTCATTTATTTTTATTTCAATATATCACCTTCACCTTCATTCAATAGAGTCTTAAAAATTGTTGCAGCCATAGTTTGAAAACTTTTCATAATTCAAAAATGACTGGAAAAAATCAACAAGAGAAAGGTTTAAATATCAAAATTGAAGCTATCAAATCAATAACTTCAGTTGATCATAGATTAGCTACTGAAGATCATGAAATAGATTTAAAAGCTATAGCATCAACTAATATAAGTTTAGGAGATATTGCAGAATCATTAACTGATTATCAAAAACAATTTATTTTAAAAAGATTAAATTTTGACAATATTATAAATTTAAGTGAATTACCAGCATCAGCTATATTTATGATTGAAAAAATTTCAAATTTAACAATCCCAGAATCAATTGATATTATAAAAGAAGCATTAATCGAACATGAAGATGATGTAAATTTCCCAACTGAAGATTATAAATTTATGGAAAAATTAGTTGCTTATGCTGATGAACATAATATTTCTTCAACAAGTTCACCAAATGATTCAAAAGAAAAATGGAATGAAAAAGTTGAAAATGTTAATGTTGAAACCAATTCAGATGATGATAATTCTTCTCAACCAAAAGGAGGAGATATTGAAGATAAGTTTGATTTTTTTAATATTCATGATTTCGGTTTACAAGTTAGATTAGAAGCTGCATTTTTAGCTTATCATTCACCATATCCTGAAGTTAGAGCAGTTACTGATCCATATGATGATCCATCAATTCCTTGTGAAACTTTTAGAGTTTATTTAGTTGCTATTATTTGGACTTGTATAGGTACTTTCATAAATCAATTTTTCAGTGAAAGACAACCATCAATTTCATTATCATCAGCTGTTGTTCAATTATTTTTATATCCTTCAGGTAAAATTTGTGAAAAAATCTTACCAAATTATACTGTCAAAATAGGTAAATGGAAATTTGAATTAAATCCTGGTCCTTGGAATCATAAAGAACAAATGTTAGCTACTATATTTTATTCAGTTTCAAATGGTGTTTCATATGTCAGTTATAATATTCATGCTCAATTAATTCCATTTTGGTATAATAATACTTGGGTTGATTTTGGTTATCAAACTTTACGTATGTATTAGCAGATTTTTTTGCTACCATATTGTGTTTCAAAAATCAAATACCGTATCAGAATTTTTTACTAACAATTCTTTTCTTTTTTAGTTATATTATCAACAAATTTCTTAGGTATTTCATTCGCAGGTATTATAAGAAGATTTGCAGTATTTCCAACAAGATCCATTTGGCCAACAATTTTACCAACTATTGCATTAAATAAAGCTCTTTTACAAAAAGAAGTTAAAGAAAATATCTCGGGTTGGAAATTAAGTCGTTATAGATGGTTCTTTTACGTTTTTGGTTTTTCATTTATTTATAATTGGATACCAACTTATTTATTCAATGCATTATCTTATTTTAATTGGACAACTTGGATTTCACCAATGAATACTACATTAGTTTCAATTACTGGTTCAGCCACTGGTTTAGGTTTAAATCCATTACCAACTTTTGATTGGAATATTATTAATTTTAATGGATGTTTAATTTTCCCATTTTATGCTCAAATTAATCAATATATTGGAACATGTTTAGGATTTTTGGTTATTGTTGCACTTTGGTTTTCAAATTATAAATGGACTGGTTATATTCCAATCAATTCATCATCATTATTTAATCATTTTGGTACAAGATATTCAGTTCAAGAAATTGTTGATGATAATTCATTATTTGATCAAACTAAATATGATGAAATTGGACCTCCATATTATTCAGCAGCAAATTTAGTTGTTTATGGTGCTTTTATTGCACTTTATCCATTTTCAATTGTTTATGAAGGTTATATGAATAGAAAACCAATTTGGAATGCTTTGAAAGGATTAGTTAAAAATTTTAGAAATTTCAAAGGTTCAGTATATGATGGTTTTAATGACCCACATACTATTATGATGAAAAAATATAAAGAAGTTCCAGATTGGGTATTTTTTATTGTATTGGTTATTTCAACTGTTTTAGCTATATTATGTGTTAAATTATATCCAGCACAAACACCGGTATGGGGTATTTTCTTTGCAATTGGTATTAATTTTGTATTTTTGATTCCATTAACAGCTATTTATGCAGCTACTGGTTTTTCATTTGGTTTAAACGTTTTGGTTCAATTGATTGTTGGATTTGCACTTCCAGGTAATGGTCTTGCTTTGATGCTTATTAAAGCTTTTGGCTATAATATTAATGGTCAAGCACAGAATTATATTTCTGATCAAAAAATGGGTTTTTATGTTAAAGTACCACCAAGAGCTATGTTTAGATGTCAAATGTTATCAGTTTTTATTTCATCATTTGTTGGTTTAGGAGTTTTGAATTTTCAAATTAAAAATATTCCAAATTATTGTTCACCAACAAATACTCAAAAATTCACTTGTCCAAATTCAACTGTATTTTATAATGCTTCAATATTATGGGGTGTAATTGGACCTAGAAAAGTATTTGGTGGATTATATCCTGTTTTACAATGGTGTTTCTTAATTGGATTCCTTTTAGCTTTCCCATGTATTGCTTTTAAAGTTTATGCACCAAAAAAATATACCAAATATTTTCAACCAACTTTAGTTATTGGAGGTTTCTTATATTTTGCTCCATATAATTTATCATTTTATACTATGGGTGTTTATTTCTCAATTTTCTTTATGTGGTACTTGAAATCAAGATATAGTGCATGGTGGCAGAAATATAATTACTTATTATCAAGTGGAATGGATAGTGGTGTTGCTTTCTCAGCTATCATTATTTTCTTTGCTGTTCAATATAAAGAATACGCTTTAAATTGGTGGGGAAATACAGTTACTTGGAATGGTATAGAAGGTTTAGGTGGTGTAGGTAGATTAAATGCTACTTTAGCTCAAGATGGTTATTTTGGATTAAGACCAAGTCAATATCCATAGATTATAATTTTCTTCTCATTATTATGTTTAATAGTTTAGAATTAAGTAGACCTTAGTTGAACAATTTAATAATTTATATTCAGAAATATGAAACCTCTTTAATTTGTAAAAATCTTGTCAAATCTGAATGAATTCATAATTTTGATTTGTATTACCTTCAAATTTAGCTCATTCCAAGTAGAACAATTTAGCTCATTCAAAATAAAATCCTACAAATTAATCATTAAAATATTGAAAAACCATCTTTTATTAAAAACACTATTATACATGAAAATAACTCATACCCTATAACTTATAGCTTTACATCTAGCTCATACTTGAGTAGGCAACATTCCGAATCTCTTTTTTAAAGTAACTCTTTGTCTTGAATATTTGTCATCTGGACTAAATCTTGCTGGATGTGCAGAATCTGTGATTTTTCCTTCCTCTGTTATCTTTTTCAATGTATATATTCTTTTCCCTTCGTTGTCTAACGTGTACATTAAATGCATGATGTAATGTTGTAATTTATTTTTGGTATTGTATAGTTGTTAGATGATTATTGATCTTATGCTCTTGTGATGAGATTTCTAAATTTTTCAGACTTCGTAAATTTCAACTAACACACGCTACCAAGCACAACAACTGTTGTATTTATTTGTAGGACATTGGTCCAGCCTCTGATATTGCAAACTATCTCTGCCTTAGATTCATTTCTTCGCAAAATACAACTTTAAGCTATTTCAACATGCCAAAATGTTTAGTTCTTGACAACGACCGAGTGTTTCGTAGAAGATTTCCCGAGAGTGTCAAATATATTAAATTTCTGCAACACAAATCGTTTGCGACAATCAAAAATATTAAAAAAATTTCAATTTTCGTCTTTATCGTAGAACTATAACTCTGATCAGCTACTTCAACTTGAGCAATGGTCACCATAAATCATTTCAATAAAAATGTGTCGGCTCACAAGCAGAGCATATACAAGAATCTATGCACAAATTTAATACGTCACGAATACATTATGACTACACAAGCAAAAGCAAGACAAGCACAACCTCACATAGAAAAATTTATAAGTAAGGCTTTACTAGAAACCAAAGAATTAAAAGATCTAAAAATAGGTGAACAATTGAATAAAATCAAATCATTAGAATATTTACAACCATCTGATAAACAAGAAATAGGATTAAAATTGATAAAAGAATTAAAATCAAGATACACAAATAGAAATCATGGTTTTACAAGAATTATTAAATTAGAACCAAGATTAGGAGAAGATAAAGCTCCAATGAGTATTATAGAGTTAGTGGATTCCAAATACCAATTTAAATTATGGTACACAGCCAAAACCGTTGCAAAATTACAATTACAGAACATACCATTGGACGATATAACTAAGTTAAATATTAACAAATTGATACAAGGTCAAGAAAATGGAAAAGAGGAATTTGACAAAGTTGTTGAGATATGTAAAAAAGAATTTTTTAAAGATGGCGTAACTGATATACTAGATTCTGATGTTGAAAGACTGTTGAAAAGTAGACCTAATATGGAAAGACATACAGGATATTTGAAAAACAAATTATTGATATCGAAAAAATTTAAAACAAAACCTAGACCTAATGAAAATGCATCTGTCATACCTGAATCACCATTCCTTAAGTCAGCATCAGCTTAAAAAAATTTGTGTATAGTTCGATGTAATGTATTGATTCTTGTATATATTAAGAGATTAAAAAAATTCATTTTTACCGCTCTCGCGTAATAGTTTTACGATTTTATTTATCACTAAACTATCAAAACTTCAAGAAACAGCATTTCCATCCATGTGGTTCTCAAAATCTAATTTCCCAGTAGATAAAAAATGTGCATTGATTATAGGAGGATCTCAGGGAGTTGGAGTCGATTTGGCTGAAAAATTATATAAACAAAATTGTTCAATCATATTAGTTGCAAGAAATAAATTGAATTTACAAAAACAAGTTGATTTCATATCAAACCTCACTGTTAACGAAAACCATACCGCGACCGTTACTTCTATACCGTGCGATGTATCAAATTATGACAACTGCGTCACCTTGTGGAAGGAAATTACAACCAGAGGGTATGATCCTACAATAATATTTTGTTGTGCTGGATCAAGTATACCAAAATTATTTCAGGATTTAACACCACAAGACTTACAACTGGGGATAAACATAAATTACAATACTGCTTTGAATGTGATTCACTCGGGTTTCAAACATATTCAACAATCCAATCCACAACACCAATCCCCACAGAATTGGTCCAACAGACATATAATATTATTCAGTTCAGTTGTTTCATTTTTCCCATTCATAGGGTATGGACAATATGGACCTATGAAATCAGCAATAACATCATTATCACTTGTATTAAGACAAGAGCTAAAACCATATAATTTTCGAGTTTCGTGTGTGTTTCCTGGTAATTTTCAAAGTGAAGGTTATGAAGAAGAACAAAAGACAAAGCCAGAAATAACAAAGAAAATTGAAGGTCCAAGTAAACCTATAAGTGGTTCAGAATGTGCAGAGATAATAATTGATCAATTATCCAAAGGTTACGATACAATAACTACTGATTTCATAGGCTGGGTTTTAGGATGTAGTGTATTGGGAATGTTACCTAGACAATGGTCAATTTTTCAAGTTCCAATGAGTTTTATATTCCTGATAATTGCACCTATATTGAATTGGCTGATTAACAATGATATAGCTAAATCTTTCAAACAAAATTGAATCTGATGGGATTGGTAAACAATAATACTTTCAATTATTTCTTATTTACAAATTGCTCTGCTAATCTATCTGTCAATTTATTAGCTTCTTCATCAATAGTTAATCCTAATTTATACCAATTTATACTATATATCCAATTAACCATTTTTATAATCTCTTCATTCCATATGTCTTTGCAAGTTTCTTGAAAATTTGGTCTTTCATAGGTTGTTATTTGATTATTGGGTATTTCTAAATTCTTATAATATGTATCTGTTAAAATTTTGTTTTGTATTATTGAATTTGATTGTTTCAAGTGTTGGGATATGAACTTTGCATTATTAACAAATAATTGTCCAGTATAGTAAGTTAAAGCTGAAGTCAACAATACACCTCCCAAAAATCCATGTATTCTTCCGCCCATTGTTGTAAGCTATTTGTTTTGATGGTAGAATTGAATTAATAACTACTGGTGGACTAGAAAAATTAACTATTGTTGTAATTTCAAAGTGCACAGAAATTAACTATGAGCGTCTGTTGGTAGAAAAAAAAAACGCAAATAATTAAGTATGAAAGAAGCAAAACTTTCTTTATTTACAAGTTACTTAGGATATATACATTTTCTATTCTCTAATATCTTCAATATCTGTGGCTGCTTGTTTCAAATGTGTACTTATAGCATTATTCAAAAATGGTATTACTTCAATCTTGTAAAGTTCACGAGATTGTCCAGATTCTCTTAATTCATTAACTTGTGCTATAGCTTCTTCAACATCATATAAAAAGAATGGTAATTGTTCCATTGGACCATTCAATGGTGTTTTGAAATCCAGATCTGGGTTGAGTTGTAAATATCTCCCCAATTTTAATTTACTTGTATATTCTACTCCTTTTATGAAATTTACATCAATATCATCTTTTAAAGTATCAATATCTAGTTCTGGTTCAATTCCAAAAAATGCATATTGTAATCTTAATAATTTTGAGTCCATCTCTCCAATTTCTTCGGAATCACATGTTATATATTTATTTTCAAACTCTTTCAAGTATTCATTTTTTTCATTTTCAACTTGTGGACTAGCTTGAGATCTTTCAAAAGCAATATGTCTTTCCAAAAGTACTTGTTTTATTCTCTTTTGACTCTTGATTAATTTATTATCTACTGAATTAAATTGTCTAAAATCAGCCATACCAATACTTTCTCCTAATCTAACTTCTCTAGCTAGAATATTCCTCTCTTTCAATATTAAATACCATAATCTATGTAAATCTTCAAATGATTTGGAACGTAATTCAGCACTGGTCCATTCTCTAGAGTCTAAATCTAGTTCTTCTGATTCTCTTATTGGTGATGTGGTTTTATTACCTTGGGGAAAAAATTGCCATAATGGATGATCTGGTGATACTTCGAAGTTATTGGCAGTTGGAGTTATTGGAGGTCTTAGTTTTATTGATTCGAGGTTTGTAAACTTTAATGGTTTGCTCCGAGCGAGTATTCGCGAGCTCTTCAGCAAATTTCTGATAAAACTGTGTGGAACCATACTGCTAAATTAAACTTGGTTCTTGGTGTAAAAAAAAAATTTCAAACTTATTTTTCACTTGGTTTGTTTCAACAAAGATAAGTTCAAAACAAAAGATATTCTACAAATTCTTCCTCACCACATTCAAAACTAGAATCATAATCTATTAAATGTCAACTGTACAAACAAACCACGAACAACAGGAGGAGCCACTTGATTTAGTGCGTTATCAACTAGATGAATATATAATTGTGAAGTTAAGAGGAGCACGAGAATTAAAAGGTAAACTACAAGGTTATGATAGTCATTGTAATATGGTATTAAGTGATGCAGTAGAAACTATTTTCCCAGAACAAGACAGCGACGAAACAATTACAAAGAAAACAGATATGGTGTTTGTAAGAGGTGACTCGGTAATATTGATTAGTCCCGTCATATGATATTTATAAATACAAAAGTACCACCCTATCAACTTTCCATTATCACATCAACCTCATCAGATGATTTAGATTCTTCCAAGATTTGTTTGAATCCCATTATCAAATCTGCATTTGAATTCCAACTTAAAATAGTTTTTTCATTTTCATTATTTAAAACCTCAATATCTTCGATTGTTTTCGAGATTAAGTCTTCATAATTGTCAATACTTAATGTTTCCGAGGTATTAAACATGGTTGATTTTGATAGCTTATAAAGTATATTGTCATCACCTAGTTGATCGAATATTTTAGAATTTTGCATATTTTCTTCAATTTCTTTGGCAAATTTGTCCACATTGAATCCAGGTAAAATTGATAATTCTTCTTTCAATAATTTTTTGTTCAAAACAAAGGATCTATAATCTACTTGCAGCAATTCTTTTTCTTTTTCTTCTTCTGTTTTGACCTTTTCTAAATTTTTGATTATTGATGGGTGCATCAATCTTGCTTTAGATTTATCTATATTTTGTTCAAAACTCGAAATTAAATTTGAAATTTGATCCATAAGTGGTTTTTCAATTGTGTTAATCCTACTTAGTTTTTCCTTAAGGTGGTCATTTTGATCAATAATTGTTTTTAATTCTGCCTTCATTTCTGCTAATATATCTGGTTTCATATCACTCTCGATTTTTGCAAGAGTAAGTAGTTTGTCAACTTGATTTGCAACTGTTAGTTCGAGTTTGGCATTTTCAATTTGAAATTTATGGAATCTAAGTTTGGTCAGCTCGGATATTTTTGATGATAGTTCAGCTTCTGATTCATTGTTTTGTATTAAATCTTGTGATAAAATGGAGTTTAACAATAAACATTCAACTCTATGTTTTAGTAAGTCCGATAATATTTTATCGTAATACTTGACATGATTATTGACGGACTGTTCTATTAGTCTCGACTGCCTGGCATTTATTGACATCTATAGGATGAACTAAGTTGTAGTTGTAATTTTATTTAATCTTGAGTGTTGCAATTAACCAGACTAAAGGCTAATATTTTTTTGTGTTAAATCCAACTCAATTGAATCATCAACTTCAAAACAGTCATTAGTATAGCAGTTCATACTATGCAGAATGAACTTTTGGATCAAGTACAAGATGCATCAACTTATATCACATACATAAACACCCTCACTTCACCAGATCAAGAAATAGATAGGTTTCTTGAACAAATAAAATCGTTAAGATCCTGTATAAATCCAACCTTGCAATATTGTTCACTTCAAAATTTCCTAAATGCTTTGCTTGTATTAACTTATCCTGGTCTAATATCCTATGAAATAATAACAATAACTTTAAACATACTACTAGATAATGACGATAAAATTGACTCGAACTTAAAAGAGGAATTGCCAATTTTGAACGAAATATCATTATTGAAGACAGCACAAGATATACAGCAAGAATCAACATTTAAGGCTCAGTCGTTAGGATTTCATTCAATTTCCAATTTATCATCAAATAATGAGATCAAAACAAATTTTATCAAGTCCAAGATATTGCAGTTGAGTAAATTTCACAATGATATCAATGAATTGAGTGGATTGTTCAACGATAGTAATCAAGAATTAAAGGACTGGCAGAAATATATTGTAGAACCTTATGGATTTTATTGGACACACTATGGAAAGTTATACCCGAATGAAGCCATCTCGTTCAACCTGTACCTACTTTTAGGATCTTTAGAAGAAAAATTTAATGTATTCATAAATCCTATTGACAGAAATCAAATACAAACTTTGGAACAGTGGTTGAAAAGCACCGCAATTCCATTATTATCATACTACGATGAAAACCTCGAGCCGTTGCAAAATTGGATGTTTCATCAAGCTCATGAAGGATCAAATTTGAGGAAATATGGTATTTGGAATATTTGCATTAGATTGATGTCAGAGAATTTTGATAACTCCAAATTAAAGTCAGTGATTAGAGAATATTTAGCATCTTGCTATTATTATGCTTTAACTGAAGATCTGAATGTGTCATCGATGGAATTAACAAAAACTTATGATACTATATTGGCAACATTAAACGTGATTGGATTTAATAAAGACTCACAATCATCATCAACCCCACCACTGATAAAATTTGAAGACATTCAAAATTATGAGACTTTCGAAGAGTTTCTATCGAAAAATAATCTCCTATCACCACTATTTGAACCTAGTCAAATCTATTTCTTATATGACGCAATAACCAGTTGTCAAAAGTTATATCCAATTAATAAATTAACTTTAAAACAATATTTGTTATACAAGTTTGGGATAAATGATAACGATGTACAGAGAGAAATAAGCAAAATAACCAGTAACATAACTTTAACCAATTGGGAGCAATTAGTCAATCTGGTCGAGTTGTTTAAGTCTGAGTTCATTCCTAGTTCAAAGTCATCCTCATTTGATTGCATTTTGCTAGAGCGACTACTCATAGCAAACTTATTCGAACCAATAAATCAATTGATTGAAAACAAAAAGATTAATATTTCCTCGAAAGAGATATTTGATATCACATTAGAAAAACTTTGGGATTCCATTGATCAAGCAACCAATTTGAATGACAAAATTGGACATCTACATCATGCTAAACTATGTGTTGATATAATTGATAATTTGAATCAAGATTTAGGCAAAGAACAACGAGAAGAAATTATTAAATTGAAACGTTTATTTAAAGCTATGCACTCAATGAAAAATTTTAAAATTGTTGTTGAAAAAAATAGGCCATTTACTCCAAAGCAATTGTTACAGTATTCTGGTAATCTTGAAGATGACAAAAATTGTATGAAATTGATCAACATAATATTGGAGCAGAACCCAAAATCATATTTAGCCTTTGAAAAGCTATTTAGAATTTTACATGATTTATTATTCTATTTCAACAACCAAAATCAACAGGATGAGGGTGAAGAAGGATCAGGATTTTTTTTCAATAAATTAAAAACAGCATGCATTGAAAGCTCGTTGGTTGACAACAATTTTCAATTCGCTTACAATCAGAGTCTTGAACTATTCGAACATTTTAAAGAGACCAATAAACAAAAACAATTCGAAAATTTTTGGTTAACTTTTTATCAAGTTGGAAAGTTTGTCTCACCAGATTGGTTTGAATCGGATAATGAGTTGGAGAAGTTAGAGATCCTAATAAAGCAGCGGGAAATTTTGTCTTTAACTATGCTGGAGTTGAATTGTGGTGAGAATATTAAAATTGTTTTGGATCAATGGTCCAATGTGAATAAACAAATAGAGAATCAAAATTATAGCAAGAAGTTAGAAGATATAAAGACTTTCAAGCAAGATCAAAATAACAACGACATAGGTTATAATCTTCAACAACCAATGAATAATTTAGCTAAAGAAATTATTAATGATGCTGCTAGTACCACTAACAATGCAAGTGAAAAAATTTCGAATTTGTTTGTTTCAGGTTTAGGTTGGGCTATCGGTGCTAAAAAGTAGTAATAAAGGAGTAGCATTTGGCCGAATTTCAATAATTTCATACCCAGTAAATCTCTGACCTGCGTTTTTTGAAATTTTTTTTTGGCAGTAACATAAAAAACAAAAACGATACGCGATCGATCTCACACACTTTATCTTATCATTATATACTCGAAGAATATAAATTTATACACCCAGTATTGCAGATCAACATACGTCTAAGAAAGCAAAAAAGCTCTCATAAAGCAAGTGACTGAAGAAAAGCTAATGAGATAAAAATTCACAAACAAATCACAAATTTTTAAAGTTAATGAAAAATACAAAAAGATCTATAGTAGACATCACCAAATATATATCAAACAATATAAATTCATCACATAACTTCACCAATACATTCAATAGAGCACTACATATAACTCCGAAGAAATCAAGTTTGCATATGAATGGCGTGAAAGTCGTCACAGGTAACGCACTTAACAAGAAATTGGCTGTACTAGATGGAATCGACTTTAGTGATTCATTTGGAGAGGAACAAGAACCAGAATTAGAGAGTGAACTAGATGTTTTTGAAAGTATAGATGAAAATGATATTTGTAAATTGTTGGATAAAACAAAAAAGAATGATGCACAACCGGCAGGATCTGTAAAACAAGATGAAAACCATAAATTACCATATAATGAACTCAATGACTCTTTTACGTTCACTAGTTCAATAAATTTGGATTTGGAAAAACCTTTAGAAAAGCGTGAAAGTACAGAGGTCCAGAAGAAGATACAAATTGGCGATACTTCAATTAAAAATAAAACATGTTCCAACTTAATCGAAGATCTACATGAGTCTTTTGAATTTAGTGATCATACGTCAAGTTTAAATGCTAAACAGGTAAAACAGCCATCACCAGAGTTTCTTTTTTCAGATGATGATGTGGAAATAATTCATACAGTACAAAAATCACATACCAGAAAAGAGTCATCAGATTTTGGGAGCGATGTTGAATTGGTAAATCATACAATGCTAAATTCACATAACAGAAACGAGTCATCAGATTTTGGGAGTGATGTTGAATTGGTAAATCATACAATGCTAAATTCACATAACAGAAATGAGTCATCAGATTTTGGGAGCGATGTTGAATTAGTAAATCATACAGTACAGAAATCTCATACTAAAGACGAATCATTTGATTTTGGAAGCGATGATGACTTAGTAGATTTAGTTTTAGAAAACTTAAATACACCAGCTAAAAAACGACCAGCGTCATCCCAACAACAACCCACGCCTATTATAAAACGTCACCATTCTCCAACACGAAGCTCAACACTCACATCTTCGGACATAATAAAGATAGGTATGAATTCAAGTATTGAACTATCGGAACAAGTTATAGCTCCCCCTAGAAGAAGCCTAGCAAAAATTCCAACTCAATCATCTCCTACTACGCCATTAGAACCGTTGACATCAAATAATCCCGTCCTGCCTGCTCACAATTCTCCATCGAAAATCATTGATTTGAGAAAAAAATTCAACATACCCACAGTTCCAGCGTCAACTAGAAACTACTCAACTAACTCTGCCATAGCTTCAGCGGCGCTTACGTCAACTTCAAAATCAAGTAAACCACAACTGAATCATACTTTACTACTAGCTACTCAAAGACCAAACATAGAATCTTCAAACTTACCTGATTCCAAACCCCAAAGTGGGAAAATAGTGCAACCGATTATTTTATCAAAAGAACAAGAAGCAGTGCTACAACAAGTTTTGAAAGGTGTATCATTATTTTATACAGGTTCTGCAGGTACAGGTAAATCAGTATTATTAAGATCCATAATCAAAGCTTTAAGAGACAAACATGGGGGTGGAGTTGCTGTTACTGCTTCAACTGGTTTGGCAGCATGTAACATCGGTGGAACTACCTTGCATAGATTTGGCGGTATTGGGTTAGGTCAAGCTAGTGTAAAAAACTTGGTAAAAAAGATAAAACGTAATCAAAAAGCAGTTAAAAGGTGGCAAGACACTAAAGTTTTGATTATAGATGAAATATCTATGGTTGATGGAATTTTGTTGGATAAATTGAGTGAGATTGCACAAAAGATTAGAGATAATACACTACCTTTTGGTGGAATTCAATTAGTTGCATGTGGTGATTTCTATCAATTACCTCCAGTTGTTAAAAATGATCAAAAAGTGGAAAAAGATATTGAAGTACTTTTTTCATTTGAGTGTGATGCTTGGAAAGAAACGATCCAACAAACTATTATCTTGAAAGAGATTTTCAGACAAAAAGGTGATCAAACTTTTATTGATATGTTGAATGAAATGAGGGATGGCAAACTATCTGAAAGAACCATTTCTGAATTCCAAAGATTATCAAGACCACTACCTTGCCCTGATGGTATCGTGCCTGCTGAGTTGTATGCCACTAGAGCTGAAGTTGAACTGGCTAATAAAAGGCGTTTGAACGCATTAAAGGGTCAAGCAATTCATTATCGAGCTAAGGATTCGGGAATTTTACCAGAGCCTGATAAGAGTCGTTTATTACAAAATTTCTTAGCTCCATTAGACTTATATTTAAAAGTAGATGCCCAAGTCATGTGTATAAAGAATTTTGATGAAACACTAGTTAATGGTTCATTAGGTCAAGTGGTTGATTTTATGGATAGAGATACATATATGAAAGCTTATGGTCCAACTGAGGAAGAAAATGTGATGGATGATGAAATGTTGCGTGATTTTGTTTTCAATGAACCTGCAACAGAGCCTGCAGAACCTGCACCTTCAACTTCAAAAATTATAGCATCTAAATCATTGTCGCAGCAAAACTTATCACCCGAGGAACAAACTCTGTTGGAAAGGAAAAAGGAGTTGAATGATGATTTAATGGGTGATTTCAAAAACAAAAAATATCCATTGGTTAAGTTTTCCTCACCTGACGGAGTTAATAGTAGAACTGTTTTAGTTGAACCCGAAAATTGGACTGTTGAGGATGAAGAGGGTAAGGTGTTAGTGTCTAGAGTTCAATTTCCTTTAATGCTTGCTTGGTCATTATCTATTCATAAATCTCAAGGTCAAACTTTGAGCAGAGTTAAAGTTGATTTAAAAAGAGTATTTGAAAATGGTCAATCCTATGTTGCATTATCTAGAGCTACTTCAAGAGAAGGATTACAAGTTTTGAACTTCTTGGAAAGTAAAGTTACGTCAAATCCAAAAGTTATAAAATTTTACAAATCGTTACAAAGTGTTTATGGAAATAAAAATTCTGAATATGAATAAAGTTTCAAATTGTTTTAAATAATGCTGTAATGTTTCATTTCCGTAGAAATAGAAAATTTTTAAATTATTGTATAAATGCTATAAAATGCAAATTTAAATTGAATTTCTTCTAAATAATATTTTTTTTTCACCAAATTCTACAATTTTATCTTTTTCTACAAATCCTGCAATTCTAGGTAATTGATTTTTATTTTCCCATTCTGTAAACAATTTATCAGCATAACCTAAACCAACTTGATAAATTTCATCAAATTTACCAAAATCTAATGTAGCATAGTTATCAATTGGTGGTCTAAGATAATAAACACCAGGAGCTCTTTTAGCTTCTTCTAAAGCATTTACACTAGCAACATAAGCTAATCTCATTTGAATATCCATCATATTTGGAATATTTGGATGTTTTGAAAATGGATTCCATCGATTGAATAATACCCAAAATCCACTCAAAGTATCGCCATAATTCATTGGAGTTCGATCATCTGCTGATCCAACATCGACTGCAATAATGTGTTTTGCCCCACGTCTTTTCATTTCCATAACTGGTAAATTATCTAAGTAACCTCCATCTAATAACATACAACCTTTAAATGCAATTGGAGGTAATAAACCAGCAAGTGACATTGAAGCCCGTATAAATCTCCATGCATATCCTGATTCATGTATATCCATAGTTGAGTTTGTAATGTTAGTAGAATTACAAAAATATTTAATCCAAAAATCTTCAATTTCAACAAATCCAAATACTTTCCAAATACCTCTATTAAACTCATATCCAGTGATGTATGAAGTTACAGGATATGTTAAGTCAAATAACATTCTCCAAAGTGATGCAACTCTTTTTGAAAATTTTTTAGCTCTACCATAAATTGAAACAATATTATAATCCTTAGCATATAACCCACCAACAAATGATCCAATGGAAGTTCCACCAATTAAATCGACTGGTATACCATGTCTTTCTAACGCAGTAACAACTCCAACGTGTGCAATACCTCTTGAACCACCACCACCTAAAACCAACCCTACTGCTTCATTAGACAAAATTCTTGCTAATCTCATAAAATCATTTCGATGTGATTTTACTGCTATCTTTTTTTGTTGATCTCTCGATCTCCAACTAAAAGCTTTATTTGTAGCATCTTCGAATTTTGTTATAATAGCTTTATTTTGAGAAAATTTAGCTGCTAAATCACTTATAAATGATTTTTTACTTGGCCCCATCGTATCATTATTTCTTTCTATATACAATTGGATATGATGATGACCTTGTACCCAGACTCTGTTTTTTAACCATTGACTTGTTGATCCCGATATAACGAATTTTTCTTGATGAATAAGACAAAGATCAGTTCTTGCTGTGGTTTTCATTTTAATCAAAAGTTGTTCATAATCACCAATCGATGCTGCTGTTTCTTCATCATCTGCATCAGCTAACAATAGTATGCAATCTCCTTGTGCTATACATGTTGAGGTCCAATTAGACTGGACCGGCGTATCACAAATATATACAACAGTTTCATATTCTTCTTCTAAATATGCAAAGTAGCCTGATAATTTAAGTCTTGCTAATCCTTCATCAAATGCATGTCTACCTAAATGAGTCAAAGTTAAAGCTTGATCTAAAGCTATAACGTTTCTTCCAATATTTTTCAAAGCATGAACTAATTTTTCAGCAAATTCTCGTACAGGTAAACCCGAAACAGTAGGTAGAATAGTGATTGTTTTATAATCTGCTGATATAAAATTTTCACTACTTGTGCTAGTGATAAAATTATGAGATGATTGATTAATTGATTTTTCAGATGATAATACTTTTGATGCAACTAATCTTGAAACTTTAACCATTATAGATGGGTTTTGAAACGATAACATTTCAAATAAAGTTCTTGGAATCCTAGCAGTTTCAGAATCTCTAACTGCAATCAATGAGTTTGATCTTCTTGAAGCTGTCAAAACTTCTACTTCTCCAATGGATTCACCGTGACCGTATTCTCCCAAGACTTCTAAATCATCTTTATCTGAGTTCTTTTTCTTACTTCGTCTAACTACTCTGAATCTACCACTTAATACTACGTGAAACCCATTAGCCAAATCCCCTTGCGAACATAATACATTTCCCGCTGGTATATGACACCATTCCAAAGCATAATCAATAGTCAAAATTTGTTTTGATAAAAGCCTTTTCAATTTTATAGCAACTGGCAATTGAAGGAAATAATATTTATCCAATAATTGATTATAATCATTTTTGGCAATGAATGCTACAACAGCTCCAGTTTTTTTTGGAGTTTTGATAGATACCAAGGATCTAAACCCAACCACACATGATAAATATCCAGCTACTCCACCTTCATTTACTGTATAAACATATTTTGAAGTTGTTGATTGTGAATACACTTCTGAATGTTTGTAGTGTACTTCCAAGGAACCATCAATGACATAATATAACCCACATTTAACAGAATTTTGTTGAACTACAGTTGTATCAGGCTCGATGTATTTCAAATCTAATACTTTGGCGAATGCATCTTTGATATTCATTTCAGTTAAAGGATTTTTACGTCTGAATTGTGGTTTCAAGTACGGTGATTGATTATTAGTTGGTGATGCAAGTTTGTTCTTTAACTTGGACACATTTATTGTATTCATAAGATTATCATCATCATCAAACTTGAAAACATTATGGTAGTTACCATTTAATTTTGGGCTCTGAGCCAAATTTGCCACGTTATTCAAACCAACAATTGAACTATTAGCTGATGAACTTAAACTTTGAAATTGTGCAGCCTCTTGAAAATAATTCCAATCATTTATACCTACAAATTTGAAAATGTTTTCTATTATTGCAATACGTAATGAATTATCCTCGGTTTCTTCTATATTGTCAGTAAAGTTTATTCTTTTACCATCTTCCATAAATATTGATGATACTGACTTGTGTAATTTTTGATTTGGATCGTCACGAGATATGGGTACGGAAGATAATAAATCTCCAGGGTTGTTACTTTTAACTTTTGAATTTAATAATACATATCTTGAAGATGCTCTTTCTAAAGGATTACCTCTATAATGTTTCACAATTCTTTTTGAACTTTCACCACCTTGATTTAATCTTTCAAGAAGTCCATCAATTAAATATTTTGGTAATCTTAAATTTGTAGTTTTATTTAATTCAGTTTCCAGTTTAAAAATTTCTCCAGTTAAGCCTAAATAATTATGAATAGTACTCATGGTGACTTTATATAATCTAGTTAAAACCATAGTTACAATATGTGATGTAGCTTTGGGGTATTTCATTTGAACTCTTTCAAATGCCGAATGAGGAATAATAGCAACGGTCATAGTATCCAAATGCTTTTTCCTTTTGGGTCTGATGATAATATCAGGATAACTATTTTCTTCAACTTCATCAACTATTTCCAACTTCTCTTTTGAATCCTCCCCACCAGCTTTATCATAGTAATCCAAATTTAATGCAACAATATTTTCTTCTTCAATTGTGGTGTCTGCATTATTTCTCATTGGTTTAAAAAGTTCCAATGTCGAAATTAAAGAACTCAATGGAGCTCCACTTTTAACTTCATTCAAAAGTCGATAATTCTGATCACCTAACTTAAATACATCATCATTTTCATGATAATCATCAGTTTCTGCGAAAAAAGTTTCACCGTTATCTTTTGTACTCTTCTTGGAGATTTTAGTATATACTTGAGCTGTACCTTCTACAACAACTGAAAATCCAATTTTTTCATCCAAACACAAAATTTCATCTCTTGACAATTTTTGAGTTGTCATACTCTTAGTCAATTCATGAAATACTGATTTATCCAAGTATCCAAATACTTTCAATGCCATTAAAAATTCATCAAGATAATTACTTGGTTTTGAATCTTTTCTTTTGTCAACATATAAACTTGATTGATTTTGTTTAAGGTTTTTATCAGAATGAGTTTTTGAATTTGGTGAGTTGGTTCTATTCTTCTTATTGTCTAAATCTCTTGAATATCCAGTAAGATATTTATATCTAATGACTAACAAACTGAATATCGCTAGTGAAAATGTGATAAGTAGTAATGATGATAAATGTAGATGGATTTCAAAATTCGTGGATAAGATTGATCTTGGAATATCTAACAAACCAGTCATGTCAATTAATTTTATAATTATAGAACTACCAGCATTATCAACATGTTCTTGACCCGGTGGTATATTAGTATCACTCATATCATATCTACTGGTGAAGACTATAATAATAAATTCAGATTTTGTGGAGACAAATATGACATATAACAAGAGTACAAATCGCGCGTTAAGCATTGTTCCTATTATCATTACGATTAAGCATAAGATTGAACCTACCAGAGATAAGATTCACAATGAAGGTTTTCATAGCATATAATATTTGGTTTGTCGCCTTCTTGAAGACAAAGATTGAAAAGGTTAGGTCTTTCATGCAAAATCAACTCTTGAGAATGACAGTCTCTTCGAGATTTTCTGATAGGTCTAGACCAAATTTTTATGATGTAGAATAAAAAACAAACAACTAAATTAGTATCATACAAAATGTCATCAACTAATTTGGGAAAGCAAACTAAAACAATGAGCTAAACTACAATATACCTTTTGGTGATAAGAGATTGACTCACGTTTTGACAGAGTTTTAAAGCGTGAATTTATGAATTAGTTTGCAAACGTTATTATTTTATTTCATAAGGTAAACAATTAAACCTAGCTAATATTCTCTCAAATCCATCCATTCCAGTAACTAAATGATTTAATTCAGGACCATAACTTATTCTCACATAATTGTACCAAATAACTTCTTCTAAATGACTTAAATTTTGAGGATTAATCAAGAAAAAAAATCCTGGAACAACTATCACTTTTTCATGTAAACATTCATGAAAAAATCCTAAACAATTACTTAATTTTCCTGGTAAATGTGAAAGGTTAAGCCAAAGATAAAATGTAGAATTTGGAATATTTTTTTCATTAAAATTAAAACCCATTTTAGATAATCTGCCAATAATATAATCTCTTTTCATTTTAAAATGCAATTGTAATGCTTTCATTTCACTCCTTACTTTTAATGGTTTTAAAAATTCTATAGCAGCATATTGGAAAGGAGCATTAGCTCCACCTTCCAAATATGATCCCACACTAGATAAGGCGTTTATGTATTCTGCAGGACCAACAATCCAACAAACTCTCCAACCAGGTAATCTAAATGCCTTTGTTAAACCATTCAAAATTAATACAGGATCACGATCAACATCTTCCACATATTCCGCAGAACTTATGGATGAACCAGTACATCCATCATCATAATAATAATATGAATAAAATTCGTCCATAATTAATAAACATTTTTCACGACACATGTCTTGTAATTGTTTTAAATGTTCAGGTTTCATACAATGTCCCGTGGGATTTCTAGGATTGGATGTTAATAAAGCACTAACACCTCTTGTCAATTCTTCCTTAATCATTTTAAGATGAACTTCATAATTATCTGATTCTTTCAATGGTACAGGAATTGGGGAAAAATTTTTAAATAATGATAACATTTCTGCATAAGCAGTATAATCTGGTAAAAAAAAAGATAAATAACAATCACTTATAATTGAAGCTATTCTAGTTAAGCCAGCTCTTCCACCTGGTACAATACAAACATTTTTATAAGTGTATTTACTTGATTTTTTTGTACGATATGTTTCATTATATAAATTTGCAACTGCTTCTCTTAATTCTTTTATACCTGCTGTTGGAGCATATTCTCTGGTAAATGTTGGTATAGGGATAGATTTGGGTCTTGGAAATGAACCTGGGATACTGTCACCTGCTTCAGGAGCTCCTTGACCTAAATTAGACCAATCTTTAACATCTTCTGAATTATAACCATATTCTTCTGCTCTTTCAGTTACCCAAAGCACCCCAGTAGATGACTTTTTAGAATTCATAGCTGGTTTATAAATATTTTCATTAAATTTTGGCTTTGGTAAAGGTATTGGTGAAGCTGCATTACCATGTTCAGATTTTGATAATTTATCAATAAGAGCTTGTCTATGACTTAAATTTTTTAAATTTGGAGTTGCATTAGCATTTCTACCGGGAATTGTTTGATAAGTTGATGTATTTTGTGAATGATTTAGTATATCTTGAAGATGTTGTGGTTGTGGGGATTTTATATTTCTATCATGTTGAATGTTCGATTGAGGATTTGGGGTAGAATTGGCACTTTGAATTGCTTCTAATAATGAAGATGCCGATCTTTTTAAAGCCGGAGGTAATGTAGATTCTAATCTTTCGAACTCTAAAACTGATTCTTGATCAGTATCTGATTCTTCATAATCATGACTGGACATTCTGAAATTTCACTTGGCGTGTATTTAGTATTACAAATTGTTTGAGTATTTTATACTTTAACTGCTATAATAACAATGTATGAACTCTATGAAAACCTAATATTGTAGCTTTGTTCTTTAGTTAAAATCCTAAATTTTTTATTTTGCTTTTCTATTCGATCAATTTTGTACCCGATCCAATTAAATATGGGGAATGAAAATTACTACACGACCATCGGTACTTCATAATAGTTACAAGTTATATTCAGCATGGTGAACTCAACAATAACGAACTCTTTAATGAGGTCAGTATGGAGATTTCTGCATTACTAGAAGTGTAAGTAATATAGTTATTTTTGTTTCTGTTTGTAAAATCAAACAAATATTCCAGACTAAACCAATACCGCCTAATAAGTGTTTTTTATATATGTAAGTATAGACACAAGAAAGGCACTAGAAAGGCATGATCAATACAATTAAGAGGAAGCTTCGAATGGTTGTAAAGCCTCTTATAAGCTGCGGTTGTTTTGGTTTAGAGTTAAAGGAGTATTGTTCATTATTTAATGATCTTTTGTTTTAAAGCCTAAAATTGTAACTCCGTATGGATATAAAATTGTTTATTAAAAAATTTCTAATCTAAGTAGTTAAAACTTAAACTAACACTTCATTGTGATTTGGAACTAAACGTAAGACCTTATACAATTCTATTGTAATTAATTGAGTCTATTAAAATTGATTATTTCAAAGCCAAATACTCAGCAGTAGCTCTAGTTTTGTTAGATTCTAACGATTTATTCTGAGAACAAGGATTTCTTTGACATTTTGTCAATTTATTTAGCAAATTTTTGGATCTTGTTTTGATCGTATCTATAGTTGAAGTTGTTGATTTGATTGAAATATTAGTTGATTCTATTTTCTTTATTTCTGACATGTTAATTATTTGGATTTATCTATCTGTAGTATAAGAATAGAGACAAAAAAAGGATAGACATTTATGATACTTCAAGCTTTATTTATACAATTGAAATTATACTTTGCTTTGATTAGTAATTACATTATTGCTCATGTGTTAATACCAAATAAAGTATGCTATAAGTTTTAAAAACAAATTCATACTTGTATTATTGTTTTGATGACTAATGTAAATGATTTGTTATAAAATTTAGTATAGAAATTTAGGTGGGGCTGTAACAGGTAGCGTAGTTATTATCGTAAATCCTAATTTGTACGTACATATCTAGTTTTGTGTAATAAAATAATTCGTAAATCCTATTTTTATCAATTAATGCACGTCCTAAAATATTATGACTAAATGACTAGATTTAATCAGTGATTTGAGGTTGAAGATTTGACAAATTTTCTAAACTTTGTTTAATAAAATGTATTGATGACTAAGAAAATAAATAAATAATACTTAGAAGAAGTAGATTTGTGTTAAAGTAAGTCGCATTTACATTTAAGTCAAAGTAGAACTAAAATTGAAATTAAAACTAGAAAATATTAAAATCAATATTAATATCAGAATTTATAGACTTTGCCTCATACATTCAAGTGAGCAACTAATCCAGTGAAAAACAAATTAAAATCGAAATTGATATCAAACAAACAAGTAACCCCATCTTTCACAATGAACGTTATAAGAGCATAATTAAACTGATAATAACGACCTACTTGCGTGTATAGATAATTATACAACTACTATCGCTGTGTATTTGCGATAATGGGAAATAAAGTTCTTGAATAAACATATAATATTATTTAATATATAAGAATCTTATAGATCTAAGTATACTTAGCCTATTGTTCTTTTTTTTGTTTTTATTATTCAATTTCTAAACAAATTTATAATTAAAAGAGACAGCCACATGGCAGCGCGCAGCATTTCACAAACAATTTTTTTTTCTCAATCATCAACATTTTTCCGTTCATTAGCAAATATATCTTCAACATTTTCTACAACAGGCTTGTTTGTATCTATCTTGAATAAATTGTTATTGTCATGGAATATTTCTTCATTTTGAAGTCTCAGACTATTCAAAACAATCTTATGAGCTTTCCTCACAGGATAAATCTTGAATAACTTATCCATAGATTCCAAAGGCAAGCCTTTGGTCTCAGGAAGAAGAAAATATACAAATGGAACAGATATCAAAGCAACTGAGGCAAAGAAGAAATAAATACCATATTCCATTGTTTGAATCATACTCTGTGTCCATCTAGCCATCACGAATATGGCGCACCAAGAAGCAGCTGCATTGATACTTTGCAAGAAGGTCCTTATGTTCTGATCATAGACCTCCAGACCAATATATTGAAAATTCGTCCATATTTAAGATAATCATTAATCTTTTCATTAGATGGTGAAAATTTAATAACAATAACCTGAAATTTTCATTGTAATATAGAAATTTCCATTGTTACTGTGGCAGGAAATTTCTGAAATTTCTAGCTGACGCAATATTTACGACAAGTGGACTTTTACCACTACACTTGAATAATCATTTCACATTCTTTATTCCTAAATATGTGTTATTTTTAATTCTATGTCTATTGCCCTTCTACTGTATCCTGGATCTTCCTTCTTGCAGACCATAGCTGGGTTATTGTCTTCTCTATATTTTATCTCTTTAACTTTAAAAGCTAATGATTGTAATGGCAAAAGCATTGCCAAAGGCGTTTTTCATGAAAAAGAAATAAACAAATAAAAAGAAATAACAATGTCTTTTTCAATGAGAAAACTTTCATATGAATAAGGAGGTAATTCCATATTTATCTAGTTTATAGTTTATGGAAAATCAGCCAACTATGTATATATTCACTCACGAATAAACACAACTTCGACCTTTATAAAACAGTGCAGTTCACAATAATGCCTACGATTAATATCTCACCTACCTAAGAACTGCTGCAATGATCTAATTAGTTTCTTAAAGAAACTGGTTTGTTTTACAGCATAAATCAAGCATCTAAGTTTACTTCATATGTACTAGCTACCTTCTCTTTTCTGCGTTTTAGTTGACCAAGCTACTGATTAATTATTTATATAAGTAGCATTTCCAGATATAGATGCTTTATTTTCATGGGATGCAAATTATGCATCTCAATGGTTTCAATTCAAAATCCCCCCTCATTAAAAATTTTAAATTTTTGTATATCAATGGTCTGGCTCCATTTTTTGGCTAAATAATTTTCTTGCCTTACCATGTCTTGAAAAGAAAGGCTTGAATCCTAATTTTTTTCAATAAACATTTTCAAGTTGATCGTGCCTGGCTCCTGCATATAATTGACTAGCTTATTATAATCTATTTACAAAATTAAAAAAAACATTAAATATGTACACGTATTATATTAAATCCATCTTCAACTCGAATCCTCAACTATTGCAACAATACTCAGGGTCACAATGTCCAAGGTGCACATGGGATTGGAAAATTTTAGCAACAAATTATCTACAAACTATTCAATATTTGTAAGGGAAGGAGACCCAGACCAAGATTTATTTATCAAATTTAATAATGAAGTATTGAACAATAAGGTTGTCGCTAAAAGATTAATAAATTTACCCACTGAAGAAAGAGTCACTAAATTGAAATACTGGCTCGAAATATTGAGTAGCATGAAACATCTTTACGATGAAAATTGTAATTTATTTGTTGATGTTGAAACTGTTAAAAATCATTTTGCAGATATAGTAGATAAAGAAGAAAAATTAACAATCACAGAGTCATTTGATGCTTTAACTGAATGTTTGGATATTGCTTATGATGAATGTACCACTTTACCCAAAGATGGTCCATTATGTGTCATAAAATCTCCCAAAGCAATATTGGATCACGCGTTGAAATCAAAATGTGTACTTTTAGATGAAGATTCAAAAGAATCTATTACTCCAGAACAAGTTGAAATAATTGAAAAATTTGAAAACATATATTTAAGTAAATCACAAGTTGTCAAGTTGATTTTTAGAATGGGAACACAGCGAGAAAGAAATATATGGGGATTGATTCGTATTTTATACTGTATGGTTGGATGTTATGATGCTAAAGAAGATGATTTATCAAAATATATGGATCATGTTAATGGTAGTTTAGGTTCAAGAGATTTAAAATATATACCATACATGAACCAAATATTTGAGTTATACGAACTTCATAGAGATTGTGATATGGAATCAACTCAATCAGGATTAGCTCAACCTGCATTCATTCAATTTGGTGCTTACGATTCAAATAAATTTCACTCACAAGCTGCCCAAATTCAAGTCAATCCTTTTCCAATCCTACAATCAAGGGTCCCTTTGATGCCCATCTCAAGTAACATCCAAACAACTTCCTTAAAAAGAAAAATAAGTGATTCCACCCTGTTTAATAAAAGACTCTTAATCGATTCAACAAATCCTAGAGCTCAGTCGAACACTCAATTAGTTCTCAACTTCGACAGATTTAGTTCAGTTATTTATCCGGTTGTGCAAATTGAGCATATGACTGCCGTTGAAGGTGCAACCAATACGGCAATGCATACAAAATCCGAATTATTGGAAGGACTTAGAGATGCTTTAAATGAACATGAGCAAAGTTTGAGAGATTTGTTCAAAAGATCAATTTCTCAAAAGAAGCAACTTTCTTAATAGGACCAAATTCATCTTGGTCATGCCTATGAAGTTGATTATCGTTGTTGTGAATTTAAGGTACTTCAAAACATTAGTAATGCTGAATTGTCAACTTTTCCCGACTAATTATATTCCTTCACTAGTTGAATTTCAGTGATTTCAACTAGCCATTTCAATCCTTATTTTAATTGTTTTCGGCGCTGGCGTGGTTTCGTAGCAAAATATTGTATATTTTTTTACTTCTTATTCTATTTTATAATTAACAAATGAATGGCTTTTTAGTATCTCTATAAATATTATCTATGTAAATGAGCTCTCCAACAGCTTTTCGACCTATATCTTGTATCATTAACGAGTAGAGAACATCCTTAAATACTTTTCTGTAAGTACTTGAGATTTTTACGCAGAAACTGTATTTCATTTGAACTTCATCACATGTCTACAAGATTTAATTTTTATTGCAATATCTTATACGATCTCAACACTATGATGATTATTTTATCTTCTATGAAAATTATTCTGTCTTCACAGATGAAACTTAAGTATCTTCACAATTTTAATCATTCATTAGAGGAAAACAGGTAACAAACATTTTAGTAGAGTGGGTTTTACTCTCATGATATTATTTGATAGGTGTAACCTCATTTTAATACCAAAGAAAATAAATGAAAAAACCGGCGACAATAACAATATGAAAAAAGGACCAAAGCGTTTCGTAGTTAAAATTGACCCAGACGTTTTAATTGATACTAATCATTAATTATATTAAGAGGTTGTAGAGATTGGAATCAATTCTTAATACGAATTTATGGGTAATTTTGTATTTATTAAGAAGAAGACTTAAGTTATTGGATTAAAAAATCACATTTGTTAGTTGAAGTTTCATTAACGAATCGAGCCTAGCGCGTTAACGACAATAATGTTGGCCAGAGTTTTAAATTTTCAGGTGTTTGTTCAACTATTGATGCAAAGAATATATTTTGTACAACACTTCAAAACCAGTAAAATTCATATAACATGAGCGAATTGACAATGATATCTAGCCAGAGAAGGCGAGCGATAAGAGCATTGCAACGTGAAACAAGATGTGGTCTTGTTGCATACATGGATATGATGGAGAGTAGATCATGTTCAACTTAAATGGATTTTATTATTTTGAAACGATTGTATGTATAAAAAGTGTCAAATCTAAAAGAGCAAAAGACGACAACAGTGTTGCAATGATTGCTTTTACTACAAATGTTTTGAGAAGATCAATAATTTTTCATTTATTAGATATAAAGCAGAGTTTTCTCTGCTTTTGCAATGGGCGCCGAGCATTAAAATCAAAGTCACGATAATATTAATCACGGGAATGAGTGTGAATAATAAGTATTAGGAAGAAGTGATTGATTGGATTAATGAAAGTCAGCAGTGAAATTTTCAAAAAAGAATTTGTTGCAACAATAACAGCATGATTCACGCCAATATATATTCTGAATTTATCATAATGATGTGAAATCTTGATTAGAAATGAATCTTTTAATTTCTTCAAATAATTTGTTTGTAGAAACACCAATTCTTGACGTTAAGTCATCTCGAGCAATTATACTCTCATTTTCCGTAAAGTTTTGGATTAAATCGTTAGTTCTATTTCTCAACTCTTGATTGATTTGCTCCACAGCAGCAATTAAAGTGCTTGGACAGCCTGTGCTAGCAGGAGCAATTGTTTCAAGATTGCTTCTTCTTGTCAAATCGACTTGATTTTGGTTGTTTAGTGATATGTTCAGCCCTACTCGTACTTTAACTTTTAATTTCGTTCCAGCTGGTACACGTGCTCTAGCTGCTACACGTGCTCTAGCTTCGCTTTCTTCATTAGCTACTCTTGTCCTTGTTGCTAAGTCACTTGCCTTTTTAGCGAACCATTTAGCCAGTGGTGTATCAGCTTCTGATTTTAATTCTATTGCTCGAGCTTCTAATACTCTAGATTCTGCTGTTCTGGCTTCTGCTAATGCTATTCTACCTTCTATAGCTCTTGCTTCTATGGCTCTAGCTTCTGCAGTTAATCTAGCTGGACGAGAGTAAGCAATTTCCAAAACTTTAGATAAACAATTGTATGCTGTAGTCATTAAGTTTTTATTATGGTTTAGCTCAGACATCAAATAATCTTTATCCAAATGAATGCCTTGATTAAAATCATAATCAGGCATTTTTGCCATAGTGCGCAACATCTTCTTCCAAAATAATAAACAGGATGTCCGTTTATTATATGTATATCCAAATATTTCCTTCAAAGCTGAATCAATTCCTAAAACTTCTGTATCAAATTGATCGAGTAGTTTTTTTATGTTTCCAGAATCATTAGGTTCACTTTGCAACGTATATAGTCCAATTAAATCTTCATTATATATACAATTTTCATTT
The DNA here is from genome assembly GCF_024610245.1 of Lodderomyces pseudojiufengensis. NCBI lineage: Eukaryota > Fungi > Ascomycota > Pichiomycetes > Serinales > Debaryomycetaceae > Lodderomyces > Lodderomyces pseudojiufengensis. The sequence continues at coordinate 43,213 of NW_026261550.1, forward strand.
TCCAACGAAGTTGGATCCAAGTCATCACATTGTCTATGATAATTGAATGAATTTAAATCAATAGTTTGACGGTCGTAGCAGTTGGCAAAAAAATTCTGTAAATAACCCAATGATAGATCGAATTGCTTTTTAGTTCCTTTAGGTCTATGAGCATATTTTGATTTAATATATTTCAAAGTTTCATTATCCAACTTGAATGGTTGGTCTATTTGAAAGTTTGGTTCATCAGACATGAATTGTAGTATATCTCTAATTTTTGCAACTGATTCTGTTCTCGTTGCAAGACTTTGCTGAAATAAAATTGACAAATTTCTTGGGTCTTTCAAGACTTCGGTCTCAAATTTTTGAATTATTGCTTTATGCTTTGGTGTAAAACCATCAGTATTACAAAGTAAATAACGGGTAATTAAGTTTTGCTGAAAAGGAATGTTGGGGGTAAGGATGTGTCTTGAAGTAAAATCTTCTTCAAGACGTGACATCTTGAATGATGCTTGTTATTTTCAGATATGTAAAGCTAATGTGTACTGAATTGTGATCTTGCAAATCAATTAATAAATGATACTTTCACTTGAATAGAATGAAAAGTTTGAGTTTATGCCAATATAAAAGTTGTTAATTAATAGATACATATGTGTATGAAATAATCATTTTGTTAATGTTTATACCTTGGTGGCCGAAGTAGTGTGAATTTTTAAAAACTTAAACTGGTAGTGTGGGTACTACCAGATTTTAGTTATGTGCGATTGTAACGGAAGAGCTGATGATGGGGACGGAATTCGAAATGAGTTTGGTCGATACATTTTGTCTCTCGCTCACAACCTTGCTTGGAATTTAACGGCAATACAAAATGGAAATAATTTTAACGTGTATTTGTAAAACGAAATTTCAAGTAATAAATCTTCATAGTCCTATAAAATTCATCAAACAACAGATGGACATACATGGAATGGATTGATTTCAAGTTAATCGAATCCTGCCAAATAAGAGAAGCTAAGAATAGTAACCGATTTTTCAATTAGCTGTATTAATAAACGATCATCGTTGGAGAAAAATCCCAAAATTGTTTTCAATCAAATTCATATTATAATTAGTACAAGCTTGGCTCGATTGAGAGCATGAATTCATCTTCCATACGTTCGGTTTGTTCTGCTAATAACACCCTAAATAATATCAAGCAACTTTTTTGTAAAGAAGGAGAAGAACCACTTTTTTTTCAGGTGGATCCATCAATCAATGACTTTACGGATATCAAACAATCAATTGAATCAAATGGCGGGATTTTGATTGAAAGATATTATGATGGAGCTTTTGTGATATCAGATTCAAAATCTAATGCGATTAGTAGTTATTACATTAATTGTTGCATCAAACACCAAAAATTGTTACCCTTGGAACTTTTCAGAAATCGCACAAGTACTTTATTGTTTGAATTAACTAAGCCGGACATCATAGATTGCTTATTAAGTATTAATGCGATACCAGAAGCTGACTCGAATGACGATAATAGAATGTCTGATGGAAATAATTGTATCGACGCATCTGATGTGTTTGATTTCTATGATGCTACAAAACATCGTATCATGAATTACGATGATCTTGAATTGATGGAACAATTGGTTGCTGAAAGCTATGTTTTACGTGAACTGGCTCTGTTTTTTGTATACTTGAGTGAAATAATATTCAAAGGCAAGTACACACACTGGTTTTTAGCTGATGTTTATGTAAATGCAATTGCTGCATCATTTGATGATATCAAAGTAGACGAAGGTAATGCATTGGATTACTCGTTGTCAGCTGATGCGGATTGGTCGGCTAAAGAGTTATATGTTGCTGCTGTTTATCTTAAAGAATATCTTTTAAGTGTGGGAGATAAATATAAAATTTCAGTTCGATTTGTTATTCAAAGAGACTTAGAAATCACTAAACTAGGTAATTATATTCTGATGGTTTTTGAGAAAAGAACTTTCATAAATGTTGTAACATTGTTGAAAAAAATGTTACAGGATTATACAAATATGGAAATATTTATTTCAAAAATCCAAGATTGCGAAAATGATGCAAGTTTGAAGGATCTTTCTCAAAATTACCAGAAATATCTCGATACTGCAGATTTTAAATTTAGATTTTTTTAATAAAAGTAAATCATGCTCAAATATCTATAAATTTACTGTATGTCAAGTCACATCAGATTTGGTTTTACACTTATTATTTTAATTCAATGAATTAAGTCCTATGGTATGTTGATAATACAGCTCTAGGATCCAGCGCTCCGTACATGTCTTTTCAGTGTATAAGATCGAATATATGAAATTAGAGTACTTACAATGTCATAGTGACAAACACGAAAAACTATAATTCTTTTCTTCCAAAAGGCTAGTAGCAATTTATTACGATAAACACTCGAGTTTACAAACTTATGGTCTTTGAAATCTCCAAAATCCTGCAATCAAAAACATCATCATTGCTAACTAAAACATTATCTCTGGGAGCTTTCATAAAAGACATATTTCGTGATTCAATGCATTTGAAATGTGAACAAAAATAAGAGCCAAAGTCACACTCTTCACGTATGACACTTTGTTGTTCCACAACTCCTTCTGTTTCATACCGAATCCCAGTCATTTCTGAGTCAGTGATTCTCAAATTTGTGTTGACAGACTCTTCAAAAACCAAACTTGACTGATCTATGTGTAAGATGGACTTGAATTCTTGCAAAATTGGCTGATCACAGCTTTTGCTCTGCTCAAATTCATTACGAATTTCTTGACTAGTCATAGTCTTATTGATCCTGTAGTAAGACAATTCGACTTCCTCAGCCCTTGATATAAATTCTGGAAAAAAGTCAACGGGTTGATTAATTACTTCTTTGATTTGATCTAACTTTACATCAGTTTTTGAACCAGAATATACCAACTTCACATCATTTGGTGCTTTCAAAGCAATAATTTTTTGGGTAATAACATTGCTCAGGTCCATAAACAATTCATTTTCCTTAGGTACATCTTCGATTTTCAAAGTGTTGTGATTGAAGTAGTTTTGAAAGACTACTTCTGGTTTATTTCTTTTAACCTTCTTTCTTTTAGGCATATGAAATGAATGACTTCAACTGTTTTGGTTACCAGATAATAAATGAAGGGATTTCTTATCTAGATTCTAAGAATTGAATCTGCGATTTCAATGATCTATTAAAGTTCATTTTGTGGTGGAGTTTGATGAAGTTATGAGAAATTATCATGGGATGATAGTAGTTTCAAATCTGTTACAAAATGCAAAATTATATTCAAAAATAAATTGTAAGGTATTATCGTAGTTTCAGAATTTTTCGTATTTGAGTCCCTTATTCAAGAAAAAAAATAATAATGCTTTACACTCTACTTTAATAAAATTCTTTAAGGCTTGCCCAGTACTATTAGTGATCTTTCCGAGGATTGGTCACTAACGTATGAATGATGATTACAGGGCGATTATAACTGATGAATCACCTAATAATCAAATAGTAATGAAGATCAACTAATAACGTAAAGTAATAAAGTTGAGCTTTGTAGGTTGTATATGTAGGTCTATGTATTCTATTTAATAATGTAAGATAGACTTGTAGGTTGATGATAAAGTTAAGTTGAAACTTAGTTGATACTTCGTTGTTACTTATTACTTTCACTTTCAAATCTAGTCCAGACGATTTCAGCAACTTTAAATATTAACTTGAATCCACAATAATCAAGATCCAAAACCGAGAGGCACTTGCATATCTTAAAACAGTTAGTATGGGTTTAGAATGAACATGATTAAGTTTGGAGAGGACTCTCCCATGTAGCTTGACCCTGCCAGTTGTGAAGTGTTACTGACATTGCTCCCAATAAACACAAGATTTGAAAGCCGTTTTTCCGTTGACTGCAACGCCTAGTAATGAAAAGAATAACTTGTTGTGGTGCAAGCTTGTTATAGTTAGACAAAACCAGGTCAACCATACTCAAAAAAATCAAAAAAATTCCAATCAAAAAAATTTTCAAAAAAAAATCCAAAAAAAAACAATATTTATTCAATCATATATCCAAATGTAAAAACATTAATTAACTAGACGTCTCCAATTAACCAATGAAAAAAAAAAAATTAAAAAAATTAAAAAAAAAATGATGTGGAAAACCCGAAGGTAGAAAAACCACACAAGTAAATACATACCTCATTAATCTGCATCTACCATTTCAACATCTTCGTCTTCGATTGAACCTTCTGATTGAACTTCAGGACCACTTGATACAACATGATTTGAACTGTTATAAATCCTTAGAAGTTTGTTAAAATAATCTTCTCTAATAACTTCTTTTGCTTCATCTAAATCAAATAAGACAGCATGAAACGGATCACAATCTTTAAAAGTAAAAGCAACTTTTTTAGCAATTGTATTTAATCCTACCATTTTATCAATTTTACCTCTTCTAGCCCATGTTTGTGAATAAGATTTGGTACTTAAAGGATATTCAGTATTCGATTGATTATATTTCTTAAGAAATTTAACATTGAAACTTCTATTATGATCGGGTGAAAGTCCAAGTTCAAGTAAATAATTGTTTGGTTTATTAGGATCTGCTTTTATGACTCTATAGGGACCAAAACAAAGATTAGATTGTTTAGTTGTTCTGAAAGATGTTGTAATTATATTTGCTTTTCTATTTATTAAAACTGAATCTCCTGTTTTTAAATTTAATGGTTGTCGATGTTTGTTATACTGTTTTTTCATTGAAGCTTGTGATTCTAATATGTTGTGAGGAATTAAAGTTTGATGAAGTTTTAACATATTTGCGAAATCAAATGTATAATCCGAATTATTTGGTAGCAGACTAATAGGAAAAGCTTGTCTTAATCTTGAATCAACATGAAGTGCTTTTGGAATATAACCTAAATCAGCTTCAAATGGCGTCATTTTTATAGCTTTATGAACATGAGCATTATAAGCATATTCAACAATAGGTAATTTCAATAACCAATCTTGATCATTTTTCTTAACAAAAGCACGTAATAATGCAATTAATGTTCTATTAGTACGTTCAGTTTGATCATCAGATTGTGGATGATAAACTGATGTAAAATGTAATTCAACTTTAAGTTCTCTGAAAAAATCCTGCCAAAAATGAGTTGCAAGTCTAACATCATTATCATGTATAATTTCATCTGGTAAACCATGAAGTCTAGATATTTCTTTAACAAATAATAGAGCACAACCTTGAGCAGTATTTGAATTTGATGTTGGAATAAAATGAGCACGCTTAGTAAAACTCTAGATATTTCTTTAACAAATAATAGAGCACAACCTTGAGCAGTATTTGAATTTGATGTTGGAATAAAATGAGCACGCTTAGTAAAACGATCAACAACAGCTAAAATGAAATCATAACCATCTTTTTCTGGAAATCCTCCGATAAAATCCACTGATATCAGTGACCATCTAGCATTATTTTTGGTAATGGTTGAAGTAATCCAAAGTTTGAATTATTTCTTGGTTTAATAGCTTGACAAATATTACAATGTCTAACAAATCTTTTAATTGAATTAAACATATTTGGCCAGTAATAAAACTTTACCATTTCTAAATAAGTAACTTCTGCTCCAGGATGTAAAGTTGTATCTGGTGAATGGTGTAAATCGATGACTTTGTAATTTAAGTTTGATGGAATCCATATTCTTTCAATTGGTTCGGCACGATAATCAAATCTTTTAAAATATAAAATACCATTTCTGTAATTAAATTTCTTAATTCTGTATTTGATTGAATTTGGTGGATCTAATTGATTTGAAAGATAATAATGAATTTCATGAGCTTGTTCATCTTGAGAATAACTTTCTTTAATTTCTTCAAGTATATCTTCACCTAATGGATGAGTTTCAATATGAGAAGTAGTAGTATTAGCAATTGTAAGACCTTCTGAATCATTTGCATCATAATCTGTATCTGATTTAACTAATTCAGTAAATTTTCTAGATAATGCATCAGCAATATTTGTGTTTCCTTTGATGTAATCAATAGTAATATCGAATTCTGATAATACATCTAGCCATCTTGATAACCTTGATGATGGTGGTTTTTTATTATTAATTAAATATTGTAGTGATTTATGGTCTGTTTTAATTACAATTGTTGAACCAAGCAAAAAATGTCTAAATCTAGTCAAAGTTTGTATGATTGCTAAAAGTTCCTTCTCTCTAATACTATAATTCCTTTGGTGTTTATCTAAAGCTTTTGAATAAAATGCAACTGTACCTTTGATCTTTGAAGTTTTCTTATCTAATATTTCAATAACAGCTCCAAGAGCATAATCACTTGCATCAGTAGTTATTATATATGTTGCATTAATTTCTGGTGGTTTTAATACTAATGATGATTTTAAATCTAATTTTAATTGTTCAAATGCTTGTTTAACTTCTGGTGATTTTGCTCTCATTTGTTTAAGTCCTGCTAAAATTAATGGGCTAGCTTTAGCTGAAAAAATTTTAATACTCTTCTATAATAAGACATAAAACCGACAAACAGTTGAAATTTTCTTGGTGTAGTTGGAAATTCACAGTCCATGACAGCTTTAATTTTATCATCTGCTGTAGCAATTCCATTTGCACTAATTTTAAAACCTACTACTACTGGTCCGATACATCGAACTTTATTATGAACCTATATCATGACTCTCCCATAACTGCTGAATGATAATCGTTAGTCACCAGACGTAGGATATTAATAAATGCTGTTGATTCAACAGACCTGAAAGACATAAGGAAGAAGAAAAGTTCAACTGAAAAGAAAATTGAAGATTATGGAATAACCTAGATCCTCACGGGACCAATTAAAAACCTCCAGTTTATTTTGATGATAGTAAAGGTTGTTTAACCTAATTACAAGACTCAGAAATATAGTCTGTGTTTGATGTAAAATATGCATATTACCAAACTAACATTCATTCTAATACATACAAATTTGTAATAACTAAGTACAAATTGAGATAAATTTACATTACATTAGTGTAAAGTGAATAGCAAAAACAAAAATAAAACCAGAATAAAAAGCATAAGAGTCTTTCGTTCTGAAGAATGTAATACATAAGTTCATAAAGATTATTACCCGTAAACGCAGCTACATATCGGGCTACATATCGGTAGTATTCGTATAATTATCTTTTCAAACGTGTAAGTCGTTATGATCAACGTCGAACCTAAATTGTTTCAATGTGGTTATGATCTCACAACATTCATTGTGACCGATGGGGCTACTTTCTTGTTTGGAATCAATTTTGTTTTTTACTTACACTTCATTGTATTAATTGTTCAATTGGAACTATGAGGTAAATTTTATAAAATTTGATGTCAATATTATTTCAATAGGTATACTTTTGTAGTTTTAATTTTTTTTTAGTTCTAATTTTAACTTTAATTTTACTTCCAGTTACAAAAGAGTTTGAAACTGTCCATGACAGACGAAAACTACAAAGAGTTTATGCAAACGGAAAATTAAATTTAAAGGGTTGAGACCTTGATTAATACTTACTCTAAAACTGTCAACAAATTCATTTTCGCAGCTTTCCTAGCCATATAATAAGTTTTTTTGCTACTCATAAGATTAATGATAGCCCCTGAATTTTGATGACTTTCAACAAAATCTTTTAATACTGACCGTCCGAAAAGAAAATATTCAGCAGAAAATGGCGAGTTATCGGCTACCAGTGCGATTGATTTCAATTTGTCAATAATGATTTCATAATTTTCTTCGACGTCTTGCAAATTCACATTATTATCCTTACCTAAATAAATTGAACCGATACCGCTTGGGACTTGTTGACCATTCAACTTCTCTTTATCATCATCATCAGCATCATCAGCATCATCATCATCATCAGCATCATCAGCATCATCATCATCATCAATTTCAACCTCTTCTTGTTCAGTAAACATTTCTGAAGCATCAAATATATCAGCGTCATTAAAGTTTTCTGCAATGAAATAGTCCTCCTCTGTGGTATGTTCATCCGTTCTTTGAGCATCACAATTTTGAGAACCAATATTTTGAGGTTGAGAAGCTTTCACAAATAATTCCCCAAACAAAATTGGAAGCTTGTAACTTTCACGTAAAAAATTATTGGATGCATTGATATACTGCTGGAGTTGTTGTCTTGCTTTGATCAGGTAGATGAAAGGGAATTGGTAGTCATCATGAATAAGCCACATTGATAATAAAGTATTCATTGGACGCTGAATTTTTCTAAAACTAAACCCTTTATCAGTTCTAATATCCAATTTTAATATTGTACCTTCAAATTCATTAATGACGAATGCCAATTTCATGGTACTTTCGTTTTTGATAAGGCATAAACATTGAAGAATTATTGTGTGATCGTTAAAATTGTACTTTAAAGCAGTTTTATAGTTTCTGTTTTCCATAAATTTACTAAATCTTGACCCGATTTCATTCAAGAAAGGAATATATTCTTCGTAATTTAATAAATAACCATTCACTGAAACATCAATGATAATATTGAATGCCTTTGTAGGATAAAATGGAAATTCATTATGATCAATACGTTGCTCGTATTCCAATATAATGCCCTCCTTTTCAATCTTCATCCTCAAATATTTGAGCTGAAAGTCCAACAATGATCTATCATAACAATATTGTCAATTCGAGTTGATTATGGTGTATCTTTATATAAAATTTATTGTTTGATTTTTTCATTTTACATAATAATTTTTTTAATACGATCTACATTAATAAATCGATTAGATTTGATTCCTTTACACACTACGTTTTTTTGTAGTAACCTTTAGAGTGAATTCCTATTTTGGAGTCTTAATCTAATTACCTCTATTGTCATAATTAAGTTCAGCTTTCTTGTAGTATGAGTCTGAAAAGTTGACCCTATGATGTGAACTTCAAATTAATTGTATAAATCCATTTAAGTACAGACTCTTTACGACGTAAAATGAAAGATCTAGACTTAATATTAACCAATGATACATACAAATGAAATTTGACAAATTTCTTGTAAAACAAATTATTTGATAACCTCACGCAGCATTTTTTCAAATATAATAATTATGCAATCATTTTTCAAACTTACGAATTAACCCGACCCGTTGTCAGTATTTATTTTTGAGATTAGTTTGAGAAATATTACTTTTGTTTGAAACCTATTGTTTTGCCCAAGAATTTTAAAAAATCGAAATTTGAAACAATATGAAAATTATTATTCGAAAAATGTTTCAATTGCGTTTTACTTTACGTTCTTACAGTCTGTGATTTTGCAGAAAGTGGTGAGGGGTATTTGAATCGAACCCTCTTAAGACCGGAAGTTTCCACTTTATTTCTATTTATTTATTAATGAATTGAACTATTTTTATAGTTTTCAGAAGTTATAATTAGTGAGACTGAGTTCCGATTAAACCAAAGAAAATGAAAATAGTAATGAAGTATCATGATTAAACCAAAAAAAATATTTATTAAAAATTGTCTCATGACTTTTGAATTTACACTCAATTTAGTTAGACGATTGTTCATAATAAAGTATGTGTCAAGGGCAAAAATGTAAAACAAAAATTGGTATTACGAATAAGTAGATATTAAAAATAATTTTGTGTGGGCGAGGTTAAATCTTTTGGTTTTGATCTAACCTCCAAATGCGTTAGATGTTATCTTATTCGAGCAGCCTAGTTTCAAATTATTATTAATTCTTGTCTATTTAAACTTTATTATTTTGTTTCAAAGTAGTATAGTCATTTGAAACAGAGATAGAACAATAAAGATTACCGCAGATTGGTCTGATTAAAATTTTATTTTTTTGTTTCAAAAGACGAGAAATATGGAACAATTTTGATTAAATTTTGCAACATGCGCTGGGCATATCTTTCTAATTTATTTTAAAGTTTCAAACATAGTAGATTCATTTCTTTGACTACAATTTGATAAGATGAAATCGTTAATGTACTCTTGCATAAAATGCTGTTAAAAAATATATAAATACAAAGAGCATGATTGTTTGGTAAAATTAATATAGCTCATAGTTTTACCAACACTAATTTTGTTGACAATTTATTAAATTAGGCTTACATCCAAATTTCATATAACACTTACTTCAAAATGTCCGATTCAGTTGCTAATGATTTGAAATCCAACAGAACCAAAAGAGCTAAAGGTAGAGGTAAAAAAAGAGCTTCTGTTAATCAAGATCCGACTTTAGAGAATTCTTCAAAAGAAAAAATAGGCCATAGGAATGACATGAAAGAGAAAATTAAACAAGAAAAGAAACCAGAAAACGAAAAAGAGAACAAAAAATTCGAAATAACTTTGCTGAATCATAAGATTGCTGAACCACGTAAACTGTTCATAAATAAATCATGTATTCCTCATGAATATGCTCAACTATCAGAAAATTTGAATTATGACAATTTGGTGGTTATAACTAGGGAGCAAAATGACGGAGAAAAATTTTCCTTCATTCCTCCAATCGCATTAGAGTCCGGTGAAATTATTCCTAAAAAAGAATTCAGCAAGATTACAACCGATCGTAAGGAATAGCTGTCAAGATATCTCAAGCGTATATTAGAATAAATGTTCAAAATTTGTATTAATTTAACAAATGTAGTGAGAAGGACTTCGTTTACTCTAGGAACAAGTACAAAAATATAAGATATTGCTCACAACCAGTGACAAATTAGTTTAAAAATGGAAAAACATTTTTGCCCAAACATGCATGTCATGTTGAAATTTTTCTTTTATTTTTTCTGAAATTTCTTATAAGAATCACGTATTGTATTTATCTAAAATCTCTTTGTTGAGCTTTTGTGAAATCTTTTGAAACAAATTAAAACTTTTTAGATACAATCTTTTGAAACAAATAATTCTAAGTCAAAAAGGAGAAAGAAGTGATGCGTATAAAATTTTATATAATAATTATTTACTTTCATAAGCTCAAGCATTTTAGTCAAGATTTAAATGACGTTATCTGCTCTCAATTCAATTTTTTCGTGTTTTTTTCTTTCTTTCATTTGTTTTGATTCACATTCATCTTTTATATTGAAAACATGTCACAAGAATTAATCTCAATCCCAATTGTGAATATTGACAGATCAAAAAAGAAGACAAGTCCATATGACACTGTTATGAGTATTGCAACAACTGTTTGGCTTTTTTTAAAGTTGTATTCAGATTTTGATGTCAGGGTTCAAGGTATTAGGAAAAAGCCGAGTGAAAAACTAAGATGGTTACTATTGATTCAATCACTTGCATCACTCATGAGTACTGAATCTAAAATTGCTGCTCGTAAAATATATTATCAATTTTCACATGTTTGGGGTCAATTTTTCGATTGTTATAATTATTTAAAAAATTTTGCTATAATATTTGATTATGATTTGTTATCAGATTTGAATATTTACTTTGAAAGCTCTGCTAAAATCTACTCAGATTTAGTTCCAGGTTTGAATTACAAATTGGACGATGATTACGCTACAAAATTCAAAAAGATTGGTGAAATTGATGGTCCAGTTGCAGTAATTATTTTGGAAAAAAATTGTATGCTTAGGCTGATGAAAAATTATGTAGAATATTTTCAGGAACAACAAATTAGTGGTCAAAAAGTATGGACCAATTTCATCATTATAAGTGGTTCTGGTTTTCCAGATCTGTTGGTACGTCGATTTTTACAATTTATATCAAGTTCAGGTACAAAGTTAAAACCAATTGTTATTACTGATTCCGATCCTTATGGCCTTCATATCTATTTAACTTACAAAAGATACTTAGAATCAGTGAAATATGTTAGAATCAAAGATGCTTTTTACATAGCAGCCAAATTGGAGTACAAACCATCAAATACTGTCATATTAGAAAATTTAAAAAGAAGAGTTGATATTGACAAAATTATTGTTGAAACTGCTAATGACATGTTAAAAACTAAGGAATGTATGTCGTTAGATAAGCATAGACGTCTTCCGTTGCACATTTATGAATTAGTGTTATCTGAAAAATTTGTTACTGAATTCGATAATGCAGAGTATTTTGAATTGGAAATAAATCCAGGTTTCTTAAAAGAGGAATTAACTCAATATTGATCTTTAAATAGTTTTAAAATCTATAAAAAATAATTTATATTAATCATATTCAAGCTTTTAATAGTATAAATCAATCAGTTTCTCTCAATTGAAAATAATGTACCTCTCTATTTTAATTATGTTACCACAATGGGCACATATGATAGATCAGGATTAATTAGTAAGATTGATAACAAAATTTTTTTGATCTCGAATCAATTTTGCTATACCTGGAAGGACTTTTAATCAAGCATGTAAGTTCAAGTATGACCCATTTAAATTTGATTAATTTGAATTAAGTCACATAAAAATTTCGATAATTCCAAAATTAATTGAAGTGGACTAAGTGAATAATCCACATTGAATTATTCTTCCAATTAGTGTCCGTGAGTATGTAACTTATAGGAGCTAAAGCTAACATTTCCTCTTAGATGATCCAGGACTAATAAATCAAAATGCTGTAAACATTGAGCAATCTGTATATCTCCATTCTGCGAGAGTCCCTATGATTGATCATCCAGCAACTTCAAAAGTCTAAGGTGGAGTATTCCAATTTCACTTGATCATTAAACTTTATCATCAGCTACGCATTTGATATTTCATGGAAATTCTCAATTGGTCGGTATTGATAGAATGAATGTAGTCGTAAGTCAACAAAATATTTTGAGATTAAATGATCGATAATTCATTTCCGTGCGCACAACGTGACATTTCACTCAGTTGAATGTTTCTAAATAAACATAGTGTTGAAAAGCAGTGGTAATTTAGATGATAATGAATTTAGCTTAGTTGATAGATTAAATCCTCTAAATATTAATTTTTACACAATAAATCAGTAAATTTTAGTTTTCTTCGTTCTCATCGGATTTGATTTTAGCTGTACTACCATGTGGGACATGCTGGCGAAATCAAAGTCAAATTTTCACCGAAATTATGAGATAAAATTATATACAACAGATTGATAGATATTTCAGCAAGAATTTATCCAAAATATTAATAGAAGAATATATTTAGACACAATTATGGCATATTCAAGGATTATTATTTTTTATCAAATAACTTAATAAATGCTTCACAAACTAAAAGTTGTAATCTATATGCGCTACCAACTAGCTTAAACTGATAAACATAAGTGTAGAGGATATAAATCGATGGATATTATATAAAACGACAAATATCAACATAAATTGATCCATTAGAATCTCCTACCACATCGTTTTCAAGTGTTTTTTTTTGGGCATTAACCTCATACATATCATTCAACTTTTTATTTTGTATTTCGTGTACCATAAAGAAGTATTCGGTACTCCTTTGAACGCATGGATGGCTAATTGAACGAATAATTTAGGAGGATATGAAAAAATTTGTTATTCAGATTGTAAATAACCCTGAATTCAATTCGGTCCTAATATGAGAGATGGATGTATCTTCTGATGTACTGCGGTACGGATGTGGGATGTATGGAGGTACGGATGTCTGCAGCTGTACAGTTAGGATCGAATTGAAAGGTGGGTAAATAACATAGTAAATCTGCTGTTATATATCTCATCAAATAAAATCAAATTGGAAAGAAATGGATCAACATTATGCACAAGTTGAAGAAACAAAATTGAGGAGAAGGAGTTAGACAAACAGGAAACTAGTTCAACTTTGAATACCTTTATAATAATTTAATTCCCATTGATGTATTCAAATATAGCATTATGATGATGATAGAAACTACATTTGGGCATATAATAAAACACAGTTCTGATCAAGAGAGTGGTTTCTCATATGAATCAAATAATTAACAAAATAATACTTATGTGATATCTCAACTACCATGTCAAGTAGGTCAAGAACCAAATTGAGAAGAGCCACGTAGCGTAAATTAATCGTTAAAAATATACAAACTTTACAGTTTGATTCAGTTTATCCACCTTAATTGTATTCAACTTGATTGTAAGAATATGGAAGTTTTTTATTTTGCATTGATTTTCAATCCATTAACTCATACTCAAGATTCTAAAGTCAAACCTATTACGAAGAGAAGTCATATTTTTGTTAATACATCATTCGACAATGGAATACAAATTCAATTAAATCTTTCAATGAGGATAGAAATCAAACCAATCAATCAAAACATTATCATCTTAAAATTTGTATCTATGAAAATTTTTCCGTCATAATCTTTTCATTATTATTTCCAAACAGTACAGGTTCATCATAGACTTATTAATTGAATTAAAACAAACCCTAATCATTTCTTATGAAATCACTACTAGTTTGGTAAAACATTATCCAAAATTTTTGCAAGTTGGAGTTAATTTACGAATTCGAACTAATATAGTCAATTATTTCAGCACATTCAATACTAATCAGTTCTATCTTATATCAGTCATCATAAAAGCTTAAAATTTGTGACGCAAATGCAATTGAGAAGGATCATAATTTATCCGTTCCAATTGGCCAGCTTTTCGCAAGCGTTATATTAATCATTACATGGAAAAATCTTTGTGTATTACCTTCCAGTGATTTGTTCAACGAGCTTCTTTAACTGTTTTACCATCGAGTGGTTAATACAACATCATCAAAATGCGGGGCAAAATTTTGATCTATCAATCATTACTACATTTATTATTATATTTAGTCAAACAAATTAATTAATACAAGTTCAAACTATTACATTTCAATTATACTATTGTTGCTTTTCTGTTTATAATTTCTATGATTAATTTACAACTGAATCACCAAATCAAGTTCCTTTAAGAAAAAAATTCACAAACAATGTGTTTGAAAATCCATTTTTTTAATTTGATATGCATTATTGACAAACTAGCTTTTTCAATATATGAAGGAATCGTTTAAAATCAAATAGCATTAGTGTTAAAAATCCTAAAAACCAACAACAGATGAATTAAGGAAACGAGCAATATTAGTCACACTTTAATTAATTATTTCATAATGAAGAGTCGTATAGAGATAAAAGTAAATAAACAAAATTTACTTTGAAGATGAAGAAAAAATAATATAAAAAAGTATAAAAAATATAAAAAATATAAAAAAATATAAAGAAATGAGACTAAATCCCATTTTCAACCAAAACAAAGAAGGTAAAAAAAAGATGATCATGAAGATCAATGAAATGAAAAAATTTGACAACGAATTTATAAAACTTCTGAACCAACTCTAGCATGATTCTACCAGGATCTAATTCTTATTTGATAATCCTAGTTGCTAACACCACCTTAACCAACAAGATTGGATATATTAATGTTGCCCAAACCTTTTTTGTGTGTATTACGACCTTTCTTTTTTTCTAATTTTTTAACTTTCCCAGGTTTTGCTCTATAAGTACTATAGTTGTATTTATTTGATGCCATTCTTGGAAATACAGCTAATATCTTATCAAATAATGAACCATTTGTAGTTTCAAATATAACATACTTGAACCATTCATCACTTCTATCATAATACACAGTCAGTTTAGTTAAAAAATCTCCTTTAAGAGTATCACATAGACCCCTTAATCTATTGAAACCAATGCCAAATGATTCAGAAAGTTCAGTCAAGGCAGCATTATCAGAAATGTTATGAAGGTCGAAGATTGCCATTAGTGCTCTATGTTTTATTATATGGAATTCTTCCTGACTCAAAATTTGATCTTCGTTCATTCTAAATTCTTTCATGCTTATTATTCGTTGATCTTTAGCTAATATTTCAAATTCTCCAATAAAATTCATAAACTCTTGAGCGGAATATCGCCACAAAACAGTGTCCATTGCACTCTTGGAATAGTTTAAAATAGATCTCAGCATTTTTCTGAATTCCGCAGAAACTTTAAAGTCCTTGTCAATAGCATTTAAATTTTGCCCAAGATCAAGTAATTCTTTTTCTAATAATTTTCCTAACACATAATGTTCTAAACCGAATTTTGTAGAATCTACGCATTTAATATACAGACCTTCATCTTTTGATTTATTGAATTTATTTTTCAAGTTTATAATTTCCTCCTTTTTGAGACCCATTTTTCTAGCCAAGTCTAAAATATTTTCTTCCGAACAGTTTGATTTGACAAAAACTCCTGCTAAATCTAACAATTGTTGATAAGTTAAAAGTGGAGATGGTATAAATTCTGCAAACGAGACAGATTCGCTTTCTTCTTCATTACGGGAAATTTCAACAAATTTTCTATTGATAGCCATCATTTGTATTTCATCCACTGCCTTTTCGATTGCATCACTGAATAACTGAGTCGCCTTGTAGTTTCTCATTAAAAACACTGAGGTTTTATAAATTGGAAATAGTGTTCTACTGTTGGGGCATAAATTAAGGCAAAAAAAAGGTACACTGCTAACCCATAAAGTATCTTCCAAAACAAATTGTTCTGATTTCTTGAGGATATTACATTTGTATATGACATAGACCGAAATTAGTTTTGAAAGAATATAATGATCAAAAAAGTCCCATTCTTGACCGTTCATTGCAGGTAACGAAATGTTCGACTCATTGCTTTGTTTATTTAAATTTGGTTCTTTAATTAATTTTTCTCTTATAACTCGCATATAACTGAGGATAGTATATGATTTATATTTTGATAACTCATTGTATTTCGATCGTAATGATTCTATAAATTCTGTAGTAAACATGACCAGATAGTTAACTCGACATTCATCCATCAAGATTTTATTAGCTGTTAAGTCTTTTTCACTTAAAGAACTTTGATTACGAATCTTTTCTTTTGACAACCAATATTTGAGATTAATAACAGTACGATTGCTTAAACCAAACATCAATTTCAAGGCATAGTTTCTGCTCAATTCGGTATCCAAAACTTTATCTTCATTGATACATAAAAATATATGAATTGGGTGAATCCAATTAAATTTTGTAGATGATATATTGATAAATTTATTTGATGTACTGATAGAACAAACACCGCCGTATTGGTGGATAGTTTCTATTATAAACTCTCTATTTGGTTCATTTTGATCAACATGAAAGATGGTTGGTTTACCTCCATATTTAAATAAACTAATATTATTAGAATTTTCATTAAATTTGCTCAAATCCAACTCAAACTCCACGAATGGTAGCATAAATTCTTCTAGTATTGACTTATAATTTTGAGTTGAACTTTTTGATGGATCAATTTTCAATGTAACATCTTCAGTAGGTGATCCAATGTATATTTTGTTGATCTCCAAACCGGTGTATTCGTCTATAATGGACTGAAAATATTTATTGTGTTCAGCATTTTCGGGGTAAACGGTATTGGTGATACTATTTTTCATACTGCTGAAATTAAGTCTTTATAAATAAGGTGACAGATTTGTTGGTAAAAAGGTAAAACAAAAAGGTGATGAATGATGATAATGAAATTGATGAAAATTTGTTTGAATTAATATTTTGACAGTTTGTGATGATGATAATGAAAACAAATAAAAAGCTTAATAATTGAAGCTGAATGAGATCTATGAAGATTTTACCGTAATCAATGAACTACTTTACAGTCGAGCTTTTGAAATTGACTATGTTTCAATCAGGTGGATAAGTTGATAATATAGGGAAAAAAAGAAGCAGTGAAATCTCAAATTTTTGAAGTGGTAAATTTAATCCTATTAGTAACAAAAAATTTGAGGGGTTTAATAATTAATAATTAAATTTTGTGTACGCGTTTTTATCTTAAATATTACTTGGTATAATTTATTTAGAATAATTTCCTGTGATTGGTAAGTTTATTTAGATAAAAAGTATATTTGAGCTTTTAGTTATCTTTGTTCATCCAACTTCAATGATTTTTTTTGAGTATGAAATCAAAAGTTAGAGGTATTGAAACTTGTGTTATGGATCACATTAATTTTGATTTTTTTACTCTTTTCTGCTACCAAATAGTGTTATCTGTAATTATGAAACATAACCAACCACAAAGGTCTACGTCTCAAGTGTAATTAAATGCGACAGATTCATTACATATTAAACATAAATTCTGGGGTACATTGTTTTTGAGCGTTGTATTCAACTTTCTCGCATCAAATTTAATTGACCAAATACTAATTATGTAAAATAAATAAATGTTTTAACAATGGTTTGTGTTAGTAAATTTTAAGTTTATAAATTATCTATATAAACTCAAATACTAAACTTTTGTGTAACGTTATTTACTTATCATTTTTTTTTTAATAATTATTTGTATGTTCAATATCATATAATTCTAAATTTGAATATAGCGTTAAAGATAATTATTTCTGAATTTGTTCACAAATTTGAGCATATAGCCCGTTGAAAATATCCAAGGAAAAGTAGTGTTGTAGTTAATTTATGATTGTTTGTAAGTTGTATAAAATATTCCAATCTTGATAACATTTATAAAATTTGATTTTAGGTTTAATAATAAATTATTGCACTCAAATCAATTTTACGAATCTAATACTATTGTAGATCTGTTTCGATAGAGTTGACCATAATTTGTAAAATAGCTGGCTGTATATAACGATATATAATTAAGTTGTTAAACCTTTTAATAATGAAGTAAATCACTTTTGTACCTTATTGTATTGCATCATATTTGAAGCTTCTTACACTAGAAAAGAAAAGACATATGAAGTGGTAAGGCTTGTCGATTATGTTTAAAATCTAACATCTTATATAGCACAGTACTTATATATTGGTTGTTTGAATGCTGTGATATAGCTATTTGCTATATGCAAGAGTCATAGTTATAGATTTAGTTAAAAACGTAAGCTTAGTAATATTTTATGGATTGAAAATTGAATGAGCGACGAGTTTAGCTTGAAAGAACTACATTACAAAGTCTGTAGTTTAGATTAATTAGCAGTCTATACCACAAAATCGTGGCCCCAAACAGTCAAGCTATTTGTTTTGCGAATCCAACAATATTTAGTGCAAGTCCATCAAACAATAAAGCAAATCAAATAACAATCACAAATCATCCAGGACTAATAATTCTGACCTTGATTTTGCACCAAGGTAAAGCTCAATCATCTCAACATCAACCACACACGACATTACATATACAATCTCAAAGCTTCATCAACTCAATTAGGTCAAGATGTAAACCAAACCATTAATGATATTACTTCAAACAACCATAACAATTTTACCTAACCTATTTTGTACAACAACATCTTACAAGAGTTAGAAAGAGTTCCAATGCATTTAGAAGCTGACGATATATTAGAACCCATCAAGATTAAATTCAATATTGCCAATGATATCGCAACAGGCTTCACCCTTTCACAAATGTCATTTAACAATCGTTTAAATCAAGATACTGCCCAATCATCTTATTCGAAATGGATTTGAACTATCAATATTTAAGAGCTCAATCAAAAGACATAATAGATTTAATCATCACCCAATTGAGACATAGTCCATTGGCATTACATCTTAACTTGCTCAAAACTACCTCAAAGCCAATCACAGCTATAACCTTAGATAAATCACTTGAATTCAGTTGCTGTTGGAAAGAATTTGGAACTTCATTGCATTAAATTTCAGCTGCAAATTAATTTAACAAACTTCATAATCAACCAACAACTTCAACTCCTAATACAACCAAAAAAAAAAAACAATTAAATGTCAGACCTGTTGGAAAAATCATTGTTCATCGGCTTGTACACGTGAAAGATTTTTATTTGCTGCTCATACAACAATGCAGCAAAAAGCTACTTACAAGATGGTCAACCTTTAGAACTATTAGCTTCAGAAGTTTCATTAAAAAGTTATCCACATTTTGGTGATGCTCCGGATAATAATGCGAAGCTTTCTCAACCAAAGGCCACTTCAAATTAAAACTTTCACATCTCAGCTTAAAAGAACAAAAGAGACCTCAAACAACATATCTACTACAAAAGGGCCTAAAACTCCATCAACAATCAAAGCTGCAAACGACCCCAATTCAACCATCCAAGAAAAAACAACTCAATCATCAACATCTGATCAACCTATAAACTTCAACCTCATCTTAAAAGAATCAGGCAGTCAAAATATAATTATTCTCCCGATAATAAAGGAGCTGTTTATTCAGAAATTATCAACAACAGCAATGTTAAGTTGAATACAAAACAATTATTTGGAATTTCTCCACAACTGCAAAAACATCTCAACACTCATACACAATCTCATCTAGTTGATCCAGTCAAACTTCATCATTTGCCGATCAAAACGTTATTGACTTTGTATCAAATCAAACAACCAAGATATTGAAATAGTAATTAATACTGGTTCACAAGCTAATTTAATTTTAAAACATGATGTCAACCAATCAATCACGCCATTCCAACCTATCCAAATCAAACTAGCATTGATTCATGAACAAACCAAAAATTTCACTTCATTAATAACAGCTGTGGTAACAATATATGACTTAGATTTCAGTGTTTCATTCTTAGTTCACAACAACTTACCAGCAGGCACAATCATACTTGATTCTCCATTTATGAAAAAATTTCAGTGCTCCATCCGATATCCTAAGCAAGACCAACAATATATTTCATTCATCCATAATAATCAAACTTATACCTTCAAATCACAAAAAAATAATTCTTTGGTCATCAATGAAATGCAAACAAGCTCAGCTTCAGCTCAAACATTATTACCATTAATCAAACAACATGCATTTAAAAATACTGTTTTAACTCAAGCACATCAAACAACGAACTATCAAAAATTTCATTTGTATTTCAACATGAAAATCAACCACCGGGAAGACCCAATGAAGCTATTCAACCACCAATTGACTTACTATACAAAAATCATAAACCATGGAATTTTAAGCCAATACCACTACATCAAAGAAGAGTTGATGCTGTCAAAATTAAAAAGCATGGAGCAACATAAACAACCTGTCCCAAGTAATGCCACATATAGCAATCCTTGGTTTTTAAAGAAGAAATCAGACATTCAGACTTTTAAGTGATCTCAGAGAATTTAATAAAGTTTCACTAGTCATAGTACTCCATTAGATGTTCAACAAATTTGTGAAGAATGAAATGGTAAAATTATAACAACTCTGGATATTTCAAATGCATTCTATCAAACACCTATCAACGTAGAAATATCAGATCCAACAACGATTAACACACCAATTGGTTTATTAAAATTTGGTGTTTTACCACAAGGCTACTTTGCTTCAAATTCTACATTTCAAAGCACATTAGAAAAAATCCATACACCAGTTGCTGATTCAATTATCATCTACATTGAAGACGTATCATTGGACCATCCAATAACAATCCTGGAATCATCAATACCATCATCAAAACCTTGCAATTACTCAACAATGCAGGTTTGAAAATTAACCCAACCAAACTCAAATTTGCAATCCATAAATTTAATGCTTTAGGTTATAAATTTTCACCTCAAGGTCAACAAATAGATTACACGCAATCATTGATTAACCAAAACCCACTAACGTCACCCAACTTCCACGTTTAATGGGAACCATCAATTATTTCAAACATCTTATCCCCAACGTATCATATTACATATCACCATTTTATCAACTCATCCACAAAAACAATATCTCACCCAACAAGAAACTCAATTGGACTGATAAAGCCAACCAATCATTCAAACAATTCAAAGCTTTATTATCAACATCACCAATCATAGCTCCAATTGATTCTTCAAACACTCATCACCTTACATACTGATGCTTCAGATCACGTCTGGGTCGGTGTTTTTCAACAAATCAATAATGAAACTAATCAACCAACTATTATTGCAGCTAAAAGTGGTATTGTCAAATCAACTGAGTTAAATTATACAAATTATGAAAAGAAATAATTGGTGATATATAATACATTACTTTCATCATCAACTATCCTCAACCATCACAACAAAGTTTTATACATCTACTGCGACAACAAAGCTTTACCAGAATTATTTATTCCATTAATTCATCTTTCCAACTTCATCGTGTTTTAAAATGGTGGGAATTACTTAGTAAAACCAACCTTAAAATCATTCATAAACCATCATCAGAAAAATATTTAGCTGATGCAATTACCAGAGCAGCAACAGATGAACCCAACTGATAAAACAACTACCAACTCAAGAGGTCATCAATACAATCTAAGAAGGAACTATATCATTAATATTTCAACATTAACAACTACAACTTTTTGATCTACCAATAAATTACAACCTCATTTTTAATTCTTTCCACTTCAACAAATAAAACCTCTTTCATCACCCCCAACATACCACGACAAAATCAAAACATTGACAGAAGGAAAATATCAATTAAAACTTCATCAAACTTTTTTATCATCAACAACAACTTATGTAAAATTGGTGAAAATGGAGAATTTGCTAGAAGAGTCTCACCTGCTAATAATGAAATCAATCAACTTATCAAACTTGTACATGTTGAAGTAGGTCACTTCAAAACTATCAATTTTTATCAACTAAACACTTATTTTTTACATACCAAATTTATATAAACTTATCACCAACTATATCAAATCCTGTCATCAATGTCAACTAAGTGACCCATATCATCATGAGTATGATCCTTTATATGTCAAGATGCCATCACTTATATTTTCAACTTGAGTCATTATCATTGTTTATCTTCACGAATATTACTTGGTCATAGGGATATTTTTTTACGGTCTAAAGCTACATTATTAGATAAAATCAGTGCCGCTTCTGTTGCTAATTTCATATATTCAAACATCATTTGCGGATTTGGTATTCCTCAAATCATTCATTCGGGTCAACGTAATGAATTTGACAATGATTTAGTTAAATACAACGTAACCAACTACAATATCAAACACACTTTCAGTACAGCCTACCATTCACAATCAAAAGGCAGTTATTGAAAGAAATCATCAAATCATCATGAACTATCCTCGAAAAAATTCCAGTAAAGAATCAAGATATTAACACATGCTTATGGACTAACTGTACCATAATAAAAAGAACAACAGGCTTTAGTCCCCAATATCTTGCATTAGGTTACACTGGAATCTTTCATCTTTCTACTACAATCCAATTCCACGAGAGCAAATATCAATCGAAGAACATTTTCAACAAAGATTCAAACAACTACAAAACAAAAATCATCTTTCAGTTTCAAATAAAATCTTACTAGAAAGACTCAAATCAAAACAATATTATGATCAAGCTCATCAAATTCACAAAACAATTAATGTAAATGATTGTATTATTATGGGATAGACAGTTAAAAAATTCATTTGGCGCTAAACTTAAAAAGCATGATATGATTTGGTTTGGACCTAAACTTGTTACAAAGAAGCTAGATAGAATATATTACTTAGAAGATCAGTTGGTAACAAACTGAAACACCCTTATACTAAAGAGATGATCAAGTGTTACTATAAAAGAAATCAATTAACTTAAATCTACAACATCATTTTCAAAAAGGTGAGCCTGTGATATAGCTATTCACAATATGCAGGGATCATAACTCTTTCACACAACAATAAATATATAGTTAGAATTTAGTAATTTTTTATAGACTGAATATTGAATGAACACAAGTTGAAAGAAATTCATTACAAAGTTTGTAGTTTAGATTGATTAGAAGAACCCACATTATTAAATTTTTTTTTTGTAAATTCACACTACATCAGCCACCAAGGTATAAAAAAAACAAAATATAATATATTATATTATCATACACATATATGATACCTATTAATTTAACTTTTATATTGCCAATAGATTCAAACTCTTCATTCTAATCAAATTGAAATTATCATTCATTAACTGA